>NC_065451.1:181908094-182210848 GCF_917563875.1 Diabrotica virgifera virgifera
TGCATTGGTGGTGTATTGGCTAAACGTGCAGGGCAGGGTATGGTGCTGATAGAAAAGGCATTCAGGCATCAAATATCCAAAAATCTTTTCAGGCCATAATAATGAAAAGACCTTCTCCAAACGTAGTAAAAACTTATACTGAAATGATGGCATCTCCTGAGGTAAAATGTTCCGGAAGTAAAATGAGCCTCCGTTCGGATCTCCGGGTGAGGACTATCTCAGGGGGAACACCATTGCAGGTTAGAAAAATCAGGATAGGGTCTTGGAATCTTGGTAGTCTTACAGGTAAGAGTCTGGAGTTAGTGGATGCGCTCAAACGAAGAAGAGTTCAAATTGCTTGTATTCAAGAAACTAGGTGGAAAGGACAAAGGGCGAAAGAACTAGGTGAAGGATACAAATTGTGGTATGTAGGGAGTAGTAACACTAGAAATGGAGTTGGTATAATTGCTGATAGTGAAATGAAAGGTAACGTAGTAGAAGTTGTAAGAACGAGTGATAGAATGATGTCAGTGAAATTTGTAATTGATAAAGAGGTATTGAATGTTGTTTGTGTGTATGCTCCCCAAACAGGTCTGGGTGAGAATGAAAGAAGAGCTTTCTATGATCAATTAGGAGACGTACTGAGTGATATTCCAGCAGAGGAGAAAGTTATAATAGGAGGTGATTTCAATGCACATGTGGGCCAAACCAAGACAGGATATGAAACAATACATGGGGGATTAGGCTTTGGAACTAGAAATGAAGCTGGAGATGACATGCTTGAATTAGCAACAGCATTGGATATGGCGATTGTTAACACATTCTTTAAAAAGAGAGAAACTCAACTTATTACCTACAAAAGTGGACAACATCAATCCCAAATAGACTACTTCATGATAAGGAAAGAAGACATACGTGAATGCAAGGACTGCAAGGTAATAGTGAGTGAGACAGTAAGCCAGCAACATAAGCTGCTTGTTCTGGACATCGAAGTAAAAAGCGAAACTAAACAAAAATATCGGAGAGGACCACAAAAAATCAAATGGTGGCTGCTGAAAGATGAGAAAGAAGGTCTATTCAGGAGAAGAATAGTAGAAAAAATATGTTGGAACATGAAAGGAAGCCCTAATACAATTTGGAGAAAAATGGCCAGTAGTATTAGAGAGACTGCTATTGAAATACTTGGGAAAACGTCAGGAAAAAAGTTTGAGGATAAAGAGACTTGGTGGTGGTCAAACGAAGTACAAGGAAAAATAAAAGAGAAGAGAAAATTATATAAAAAGTGGCAAGAAACCAGATCCGACACAGATCTTCAAAACTATATGGTGGCGAAAAAGGAAGCGAAAGTAGCAGTAGCAAAAGCCAAAGCAGAAGCGTATTCAAACCTATATGATCAACTTGATACCAGGGAAGGCGAAACGAAGATATATAAAATAGCCAAACAGAGAGCAAGGAAAGCAAAAGATTTTAATCAGATTAGATGTATCCGAGATGAAAATAATAAAATACTAGTTCACGAAAGGGAAGTCAAAAAGAGATGGAGAAAGTACTTTGACAGCTTATTAAATGAAGAATTTGACAGACAGCCTGTAGAGTCAACGGAGACAGTAGCAGCAATGGTCACCAAAATAACCAACGAGGAAGTGGCTCAAGCGCTTCAAAAAATAAAGAAAGGAAAAGCGGTAGGACCAGATGATATTCCTGGGGAAGTATGGAGAGCATTGGGAGAGACAGGAACAAGGTGGCTAGCAGGTCTATTTAATAGAATTATGGAAGTCGGACAAATGCCAGACGAATGGAGAAGCAGTATACTGGTACCTGTTTACAAAAACAAGGGAGATATACAACAATGTACAAACTACAGGGCTATAAAACTGCTTAGCCACACCATGAAAATATGGGAAAGAGTAATTGACAGACGGATACGTGAAGAGACCGAAATATCCGAGAATCAATTTGGCTTTATGCAGGGTAGATCAACAACAGATGCAATTTTCATTATAAGGCAGTTGATGGAAAAATACAGGAGTAAAGAAACAAACGCTCATATGGTATTCATTGATCTTGAGAAAGCATATGATAGAGTTCCTCGAGAGATTCTGTGGTGGGCACTCAATAAGAAAGGAGTCCCTGGTGAATATGTAAAGATGGTGAGGGATATGTATGAGGGAGTAACGACTAGTGTTAGGACAGGTGTGGGAGAGACTGATAAATTTCATGTGAAAGTAGGATTGCACCAAGGCTCTGTGCTTAGTCCGTATTTATTCTCATTAGTTTTGGACCAGATAACAGCGAAACTACAGGGTAACATTCCATGGTGCTTAATGTATGCTGATGATGTCGTGTTAGTAGGAAATAGTGAAAGAGACTTAGAACAAAAACTGGAACAGTGGAGACAAGCTCTGGAGGAAAAAGGTTTAAAACTTAGTAGGACAAAAACAGAGTATTTGGAATGTTCATTTAAAGCTGGAGCTACTACAAATAAAATGGTATCTTTGGATGGTGAAATGATTGTGAAAAGCAATAGTTTTAAGTACCTAGGATCGGTATTACAGAGTAATGGAGAAATAGATGGAGATGCATGCAGTAGAATTAGGGCTGGATGGATGAAGTGGAAAGAAGCGAGTGGTGTGTTGTGTGACAGAAAAATTCCAATGAAGCTGAAGGGAAAATTCTATAAAACAGCCATAAGACCGGCTATGATGTACGGAACTGAATGTTGGGCAGTGAAAAAGAAAGAGGAACAACGAATGCATGTGGCGGAAATGAGAATGCTTAGATGGATGAGTGGAGTGACAAAGAAGGATAAAATTAGAAATGAGTATATTAGGGGAAGTCTAGGTGTGGCACCAATTGATGCCAAAATGAGAGAGCATAGGTTAAGATGGTTCGGTCATGTTCAACGTCGAGACGTTAATCACCCAATACGAAGAATAGCTGAAGTGCAGATTCCTGGAAGGAGTAGGAGAGGAAGACCAAAGAAGACCTGGGGGGAGGCGATAAGGCAGGACATGTTGGTAAAGGGGATTAACATTGATATGACCCAAGACAGAATTGTGTGGAGAAATGCAATTAGGGAAGCCGACCCCGCATAGGGATAAGGCAAAGAGAATGATGATCGCGCGTAAAGAAGTATAACTTCAAAAACATGACAAATATGCTTAACCGTTCTTGAAAACCAATATAAATGTCTTCATAAAATCCTTAATAAAAGGTATATTTGTTAAAATCCCTATAAAGGGCTACATCAAAGACATATCTAGTTTTCAATCGGTTGACCGATCATCAAGTGTAATCTTAGAATCTTACATGCTAACCACCAAAGTAAAAAATATTTGGGTATAAACCCTTTATAATTGATCCGTCATAGGAACATATGAAAAAGATGTGATTTAGAACATGGATGTATAAAATATCCAATGTTTTATGCCCGAGGTACCAATGAACTCAAATTGACTAGTCCACATCATGGCTGTATGGAAGCAGCTTCCAGCCGACATTCACATTTTTATTATTAGTGCAGACATTTTTGTAGATTTGGTTGTGTATAGTTTTTAAAAATAATTTTAGTGTGTAATAATTGAGGCCATCCCCGGAAAAAGGGCCCATATGCCAAATGGCGCGCTTTTGAGAAAAACGCAATTGAAAATTTAACAAGTATTTTGAAAACAAAGATTAAAACTTTGAACTTTATTGAAAGCTAAAATAAAAGTATTGTATTTAAACTAAAGTTACAATAAGATGTTTCAAAGATATACAGACACATTTTTATGTAAATATAATTTTTTACATTAGCTTGTCATGGGCCCTTTTTCCACAGATCATTTGCGAAAGTATGAAATAAGTTTAAGAAAATCTTTATTTGGCAAATGACGTAAAAAATAAACATTAAAACAAGTTATTATTATACAAAGAAAGTTATACAGAAACTTCTTCTAGTATCCAGCATATCCATTGTTCATCTTCTTGGGACAAAAACGAAAATAGATCTCTCACGTCTTTTTCCTTCGCCGGCTTTATTCCAACCACTGCACTGGGACAGTTTGAAGAGCAATGTTTGTGTTTATGTTTCTTCCTTTCCAAATTGTGAATGGTATGTAATTTTCCATGTATGTTTGAGAACAAGCCAATGTTCCGTCTTTTTTGTATTTCATTTGTACATACTGTTGAATGCTGAAAACAAGTCCCTTTGTTTCAGAAAGAGTCCTTCCAAACTTTCAGTCCAATTTTTGATTAGCGTTGTGTCCATGACAACATTAAAAGGAGATGGATTTTTCCGACAATGCACTATTGCTTCCAAATATGGCTTTGCCGTCCCTATTTCCTTCTTTTTTAAAGATGACTTTACCAGCCCAAAATTGCGATCGCACTGGTTAAAGGAATGGCCACGAACCGGAAATATATGTCGAATATTGACGTTAAACTTGTGTGCTAGCCACATTCCAAATTTTACCATTGAAATGTTCTTATTTTGTCCTCCACACGCATCCGACAAAAGTACGATTTCAGTGACATCGCCATTAATTTTTTTGCACAAGCGGTCATAGACGAATGAAATAACAGAATCGGCGCCTTTTTCCCTTGTCCTTCCATAAATGTATACATAAAAGACAACCCATCATTAGCCCAGTAAATGAACGGGAAATTCGGCGATACCGTGTAATTTTCAGGGGCACGAATTGCACGAAAATTTGGAAAAAAGTGTAGCTTATAAAATACCCAAAAAAATGGTGTATCAGTAAAGTCTATCAATCAAATAAAAACAAAGTTGTAGCTCATGAAAAATACGTTCTTATTCGTCTAATTCCAAATAGAATATTTCAAGGTGAAATCACCGAAAAATAAAGCATTTTTCGGGAAAAACCCATTTAAACTTTTTTTTTATTATTTTTTTATATGTTTATTAGGCAATCTGTTATGACATATAACAATAGGCACATTTTATCTGAGAAATAATGACATGAAGAGAGATTGTGACCAGCGCCACACATCTCTATAGAGATAATATTAAATTACTGTATTACATAAATATATTAATTTAGCTACTGTAACAATGTTAATGTCTGTGCGGTAAATCTAATGGTGTCTGTCTCTTTAACCGTTTTCGTTTCCTGACTGTTGTCTAACAAATTAATTGCAAGCACATTCGCGTGGCTTTCAAGACGTACGATGTATTTTGCACTTAACTCCACTATCACTTCACTGACGGTTTTCGTTTCCAGATCATTGTAAATATCCCTGTTAGTAACAAACCACGGAGCATCGATTATTGAACGTAACACCTTGGACTGGAATCTCTCAATTATGGACACATTCGACTTGGATGCTGTTCCCCAGAGCTGCAGACCATATGCCCATACTGATTTAAATATTGTGTTGTAGACTAGCAGTTTATTTCTTGTAGTGAGCTTAGACTTACGCCCTAGAAGCCAATAATGCTGACTAAATTTTATGCCCAGTTGTTTCCGTTTGTTCCATATATGGGTTCTCCAGGTTAATCCCCTGTCCAAGTGCATGCCCAGATATTTTACAGAGGTAACTGAGGGAATTACCTTATTATTTATTGTTACTGTAGGTGATTCACCGTGACATTTTGTAAAAACAATATAGTTTGATTTTTGTTCATTCAATTTAATTCTCCAATTTTGTGCCCAAGTATTGATTTGATTTAATACTCTCTGGAGTTTTGCAGCAGCTTCGACGGGATTTTTGTGTATTGCTAGGATTGCAGTATCGTCTGCAAAGGTGGTGGTCGTTGTATCACGATTTGTGGGTAAGTCGGCTGTGTAAATCAGATACAGTTGTGGTCCCAGAACGCTTCCTTGCGGTACCCCTGATCTGATGGGATATAGTTTTGTATAGCCTGACTCAAACTTCACTCGAAAGTATCTTTCTGATAAATACGACTTAAGGAGTGTATATAGTTCCTCTGGTAAGTTCTTTTTCAGTTTATACAACAGTCCTTGATGCCAAACTTTATCAAAAGCCTGGCTAACATCGAGGAATGCTGCTGAACAGTAACTTTTTTCTTCAAAGGTTTTATTTATAACGTTGACCACTCTGTGAACTTGTTCGACGGTACCATGCTCTTTCCTAAAGCCAAATTTTTGGTCGGGTATCATATTTCTGTCTGTTAGTATTTGTAGAAGTCTTTTTTCTATTATTTTTTCCATGATCTTAGACATTACTGGTATTAAACTAATTGGTCGATATGAAGTGGGCTCATTTGGAGGTTTTCCTGATTTTTGTATAAGGATAATTTCCGCAATTTTCCATTGGATTGGGAAGTGTTTTAGCCTTAGTACCGCATTACACAATTGAGTTAGCATTTTAATTGCTTTGGTAGGTAGATTTTTAATTACCTCACCTGTGATTAAGTCATAGCCAGGTGCTTTCTTTTTTATTAGATTATTGTTGATTATGTTTTGAACTTCTTTGGGTGAAACGTGTAGTGTGTTTTCTCCTGTCGGGGTTTGGTTCTGTAGGAAATTGTAGATTTCTTGATCGTTATTTGTGGCAGCAGCTGGTATAGGTTTGAAAACTTCTTCTAGGTATTCGCCGAAAGTTTCTGCCTTTTCATTGTTTGTTCTGGCCCATGTTCCGTTGGATTTTCTAATTGGTGGGATATAACGATGTTGCTGTTTTAATTTTTTTGTAGCCTTCCATAGCGCATAATCGCTGGCATCTGACGGCGTTAAATTGTCTAGGTATTCTTGAACGCTGTTATTTTTTAGTTGTTTTAGTAGTTCCTTCAATTGTCGTGCTGCTCTATTGAGCCTTAACTTGTCATATGGATGTCTAGTTTGCTTCCAAGTTCTACTCAGATACCTTTTTTCAATTATTTTTTCTCTGACATTTACTGGACAATTAATTTTTTGTTTTGCTTTTGTTGGTGTAGGTGTTGATTTCCATGCAGCTTCCTGAATAGTTGTTGTGTAATTTTGGATTTCTTTTTCTAGTTCTTCTGGTGACTTTAGTGATACGTTTAGTTCAATATTTGCTTCAACCCTTTCTCTGAAAGCTTGCCAGTTGGTTTTGTAATTGTGCATTTTGGGCAGAGGCTCTTTTTCTTTAATTCCTGAATGTACAGTTGCTACTACAGGAGTATGATCAGACTCTATATCGAAATTTGATTCGATACTTAGATATCTCCTTGAGAACCCTTTTGTAACAAAGAAATCTAAACAGTCGGGAACTTTCTGCGGGTCGGATGGCCAGTATGTAGGCTGATACGTAGACAAATGGTCCAAGTGTTGTTCTGATATGATTTGATGTAGTACCCTGCCTCTTCCAGGAGCGCACAGTCTTGAACCCCAACTAGTATGTTTGGCGTTATAGTCTCCACCTGTCAGGAAACGGTTACCAAGTTGGTTAAAGAGATTACTTAAAGAATTTTTGTTAGCTCTATAATTTGGTGGGCAGTATACAGCAGCTATCGAGATTGGTCCGATCCAATCTTCTATTTCAATGGAGACTGCTTGTAGATCTGGTTGTTCAATCTTTTGTAAAATATGGTGTTTTATACCCTTTCTAATGATTATAGCTGCTCCAGCACTGGCTCTTCTTGCTGCGTCTGGATGGGCAGCATTGTACATTAAATAGTTGGATATTCTAAAACTATTTTCTGTTAAGTGAGATTCAGATATTAGAATTATATCTAGGTTGTGAAATTTTAAAAATGCCTCAATTTCATTCTTCCGATTTATGACCCCATTGACGTTCCATAAAACTTTTTTAAAGTGTTTATAAAAAGCCTTTGTTTTAATTGTTAAGTAAAGTTTTATCATTAAAAGTAAGCGAGTTACGCTCAAAATAAAGTTGGCCCTCTTTTTTTTTTTGTAAAAAATCATGAAAATCTCGCCGTGTTTAGCTCCCCAAATGAAATTAATCGCTACCGCTTTACAAACAATTTACTTACCTATCTATTTTTTATATGATCTGTCAGTCTCACTGGTTTAAAGTGTTTATTTTTGAAAGGGTTATAATTGAGAAAGCTTGAATGAGTCACTAATCACGAGTGTATGCAAATTTTGAACAGCCATATCTTAACCAATTTTTGTCTTACTGAGAAACAAAATGAAACTAGCATATTTATAATAGCAAAACCTACATTTTGTACTCTAAGATTTTTCTTATCACTAATACTTTTTAGTTATTTTGAAAAAATGAAATTTTTCAAAAATTTTTCGAAAATTCTTTTTTATTATAAAACCAAATGTTTTCAAAAATAAGCATTTCAAACCAATCAAACTTACAGATCGTATAAACAATACACATACAGTTAAAATAGATGGTAAAGCCAAACGATTAATTTCATTTAGGGTGCTAAATAGAGGGAGGTTTTCACGATTTTTTTTACAAAAAAAAGGGGCCAACTTTTTTTTCAGTGTAACTCGTTTATTTTTGATGCTGTAAACTTTTGTAAAAAACAAATAATAAACTTTTTTCGATACTTTAAAAATGTTAATAAGGTTTTCCCGAAAAACGCTTTCTTCGGTGATTTTGCGTTGAATTATTCGATTTGGAATTAGACGAATAAGAACGTATTTTTCATGAGCTACAACTTTGCTTCTACTCAATTTGTAGACTTTACTGGTACACCATTTTTTTTTGTTTTTATGGGCTACACTTTTGCTGAAAATATTTTTTTCGATAAAATATTTACTTTTTGAGTTATTTGGGAAAAACGGTCTGAAAACGTAGTTTTTTTTTGTCGAAAAAGCAACATTTTAAATCGCGAATAAGTATTGACTTACGTAAAAAACTTTATAGAACAAAAGGTGCTTAAAATAAGTCAATTTATCCATTTCCGGCCTTATTTTAAACACGCGTTTTTCACCCCTCGAGAAGGGGTAAATGTCACCCCCAAGTAAAAGCAACCAACGGCACAAATTTATCTTTGAAGGGGAGTGTAAGCATAACCTAAATCCAAATTTTCATGCAATTCGGAGTTGCCCCTGGAAATTACACTCCAAAACGGTCATTTATTGGGCTACATTGTGAATATGTATATTAAAGAGATAACACCAAAGTAGACGTTTATAAAACTGCACTGTTACATTGAGTTTCGGAACTGGTAGATTTTGTGCATAGTCAAATTCAATAACAAGGCAACTACTGTCAGTTTTACTTCTTTCTATCAAATTCCTTCTCATTGCTATATGTCGCTTTACTTTCACATTGTGAAGGCGATAGGAAATTGCACAGGCATCGTTAGGATTAATAGATAGTTTTTGTTTACATTCTGTGCAGAAATCACATGTCTGTTTTGGGATTGTTGAAACTGTATGAACGCAGTGACTTAAAATACTGAAAGTATGTCTTGTATTTCATCTTTAGATTTGTGCATGTCTTTTCTTTATAGTATTGTACAAAAAGCTCATACAGCTTTTTAATATTTAATTCGGGATTCTCAAAATATTTTAGTTCGGATTTGTGTTGGGAATAATGACTTTTCTTAAACGGAATAGTTTCCAAATGCTTCTTTAAGCAAGTCATGAATGTTGGAAGCCAATTTGTGGGGTCTGTTGGCAATTGTCCCTCGCTTTTCTGTAAATGAATCTCCCTCAATTACCTTCTTTTGTACTACACGAATGCGCTTCACAGATGCTTGAAAAAGTTTTTGGATCATGGTCCGACATGTTTTTATTCTGTCACCCTTTTGAGACACGAAATATTCCCATGTATACGCTCGTAAAACTTTTGGATTATCCTTGAGTCGTTTACGGTCCACATTAAGTTTTTTCATACACTGAGCCAACAAAGAGTCCTGTTGAGGCTTTGCTTGTCAATAAAAGTGTTGAAATAAATGTTTTTGATCATCGACACTGTGTAAACCTGTGTAACCGCGTAGTGAGCGGTTGCTTCCATCTCCGGTCTGGTATCGTTGTATGTGTCTGTGTGTGTGGTTGTTGATAGTTTGATTCCGTGATTGCGAGACTGTGTATGGTTATTCTGTATGGAGGAATTTTGTATTCTGTATTTTTGTTTTTTAAATAAAACAACTTACTTTAAAATATTGTCTTTATTTATTAATCAAAAATACATACATTTTTTATATAAAATTAAAACTACAAGTATTGCCAAGAAATGTTCATCATGAATCTCCAAATGATATAAAAGAAGGTAACTCTCCTAACCTAGGTCTTGTTTTAAAATTAACTGGATGATTTGAATCGACCTCAACAGAAGATTCACCATTTTCACACTTTTGTACATTTTCTTTGTTTTTATCTGAATAATATCTGGTATTTACTGATTCTATTTCAGTCGTTTCTTCTTTTTTATTAACTAATGTTACTGGTCGGTCTTTAGATGTTGAGGCATTTTCATTAATATGTTTGGAAGATTTCTTGGCAAATTTATTCTTATTGAAAACTGAATATTTTCTTACCATTCTACCATGTGGATAGGAACATCTCGGCTTATGGCAAGTACCGTTCTTCTCGAAATCTGGACACAAAAACTGGTGACGTTTGTCACACTGGAACAAATATGTTAATAACTCATTTCTTAACAAAATATATAATTTTTTATTAACATACAGGGTGATTGATTAGTGGGGTAAAGCTCTGTAGATCCGTTATAGTAATATATAGCGATAAAAGTTAAGAACAAAAATTGTAGCTAACTTTGAGCTTCACCTTACAAAATTAGTTAGAATGTTACAGGGTGTTCGATAACATAGTGGCAGACCAAACTTATGTTTTTTGAAGTTGTACTTCTTTACATGCGATATGAGGGTGAATTTTAATAGGATTAAAACCTTTGATCCCGGCGCAGTCGCATTACAACTTTGTTCTGATTGGATGTTCAAATGACATGACAAAAATTATCCAATATGGCAGCTGTGGGACTGTGGTTTGGTTATGTATGGTTGTTGCGTTTTAAAATTTGTAGGAAGAGAAACAACAAACAAAAAGTTAGTTAATGGTTATACTGCCTTTTTAAATAGTTTTCATATTATATTTTTGGACTTACTAACATAGAAGAGATGATTGTTGCATGCCAATGTGAAAGCCCATCAAACTGTGACTAGCATGAGTGCCGCAAAATTACTCATAAAAAACCTATTAGCTCGAAGGCGTAGAGAACTGTGGATAACAACAATCAACCGGGACAATCTACGATCTAGCTTATTCAAAGCTAAAGAATCTTACACTGGTAAGTGTTTTAAAAATAGTTGATCAAATTTTGTTATGATATTTGAACATAGCCACTTTGCACGATGCAAGTGATAGCGAAATTTATTAGTCGTTATACGATTGGGTGTTGAAATGATCTGTCAATAATAAATAATTGTTCAATATGAAGGTAAGCAAATGTATAATATATTAGTTTTATTGTTGTGAGGACAGAAACAAAAAAGTTTATAACTATAGTGATTTTTAAATAGTTTTTAAAGCAATAGGTACGTAATAATTGTAAATGTATCATAGGTACCTACTTATTTGAACCTACCAAAATACATAGTATGTAATACTTTTATTTACATAATTTGATTACCATCAAAATTTCTATCAATATTCACCTAATATATTGTTTTCTTACTCTATGTTTTGTTGTATTTTTTCAATTCTAAATCATTTCAATTCAAAATCAAAATAATTTGATTTACATAATTCAAAAATGTCAAAAGTTTAATCCGTTTAGTTAGTCGATCTTCGCACATAATGACACACTGTCTCCGTGGCGAAGCGTTTAATGCGAGTGAACCCCAATACAACGCCAATACCAGCCGCGCTGGTAAGTTGGTTCGAATCCCAATAGAAACTTTTATTTTTTAATTTTTTTTATACATTTTATGATTGTAAGTATATTTATTATATAATTTTATTTTCAGAAAATACGTATTTAGTTAAAAAAATTTTCCGACAATTAATGTTCAGAAATCATTTGTGGCATTTTTAATGTGTTTGTGTGTGTTTTATTCTTTTATTATTTTAATTTTTGGCACTGTTTTAATAAAAATGTTTGAGACGTAGTAAGTATAAATTAGTTTAATATTTAAATAAAATATAAATAAAAAGTATATTAATTTCGTTTATAATCATATAATCATATAATAGAAGTATAACTTCTTACGTGCGTACAAAGTACACACACATTCTTTTTTTTTATAGAACACCCTGTATTTTATTTTATATTCAAAATCTTTTTAACTTCTCCATTACAAAAATATATAAAGGTTTGGTATGTTATACAGGGTATTTACAAAGTTATAACCAATTTTATATGAAAATCGTAACAAGTTCCAACTCCCTGTATAAATAAAAATAAGCACAACGGCAATAGTTTATTGATGCCATATTTTCAACGAAAACATTTCGTTTATAAATTCGCAAAAGTGTGTGTGTTTTATTGCGTTGCCGCTCCTGCAATACTCAGATCAGATTTATCGATGGATTCTTATGTAGTTTTTTCTTCTGAATCCAAATCTGAAAACGGCATTTCGATATTTCTAACCGTTTTCGAGATAATCGACCTCAAAGTCTAAAATGTGACGTCACAATCGTTTTATTTTCTGCCGACACACTACACGTCCAGCTGAAATCGTTGCTATTCAGTAGGCTAGTTTTTTAATCTCGATTTGTTAAGCAAAGCATAGGTTATTTACATTTGAGTTTGACACTTCGTGAATGTTAAACTAAATTTTAAATTAAGGATTAATAAAACATCAATGACATTTGATAGTGAATTTAATTAATATATAAAATAAATAAGATGCTCAAAAATACAATTTGAGTATAATATTTTAAAAGCAATAATTTATTAACAGCTTTAAAAAGGTTTATACGAGTATACGGCCTCCCCTTTATGATAAATGGACTGTTCCATTTGCTATGAAATTAAAATATAGTCGGTTCGCTAAACTCAACACAACTGGCTAGTGATTTTAGTAGGTAATTTTTTTGTTTTTTGTGAATTTTGCCAAAATTGGCAAAATTATTGACTAAAATCACTAGCCAGTTGTGTCTGAGTTTAGCGAACCGACAGTATATGAAATAATATTGTTTGGTATAAAAAATTATGGTCTGATATGTGCAATTACATCCTTCTGATGGAAAAAAATATTTGAAAATTTTTCTCAAATTATGGATACCAACAACATTTTCATTTATAACTCTTTTATTTTTAATTTGACGAAGAAAAGTTATTCTTCATAAAAAGCTCTTCATGTTCTAAGATTTATGCTGCAACCAACATATATAAAATTTTATTAATTTTATACGAGGTATATAAAAAATATGAATTTCGATCAAGAGTAAACTACCTTTATAGTTCATAACATTTAAATTAGAATGATATAATTGCACATTAAAACATAATTATTAATTATAAACTACTTTTCATAATAGCAATTTTCCATATTATGAATTAAAATACGTAAACAAAGTTTTCGTTATGATAATGCTCGCATTTTCAGCTTGTTTTATTTATTGTCAAAATTTTCATAAATGATTGATACTGCTAATTTTCTTTAATTGAATACAGGGTGAGTAAAAACGCAAGTACATTATTTTCTCAGTAATTTTAAATGGAACGGTATTTTACATCACTATCGAAAAGTACCGTTACCATACTTTAATTTGTATACAACATTCCCTATGTCTAAATTTATTAGTTTTCGAGATATTTTCATTTTTTGATGGACCAGTAGCGTGGCCACCCAGATTACCAGAATTTAATAAACTGGGCCGATTTTTTTGGGGTTACTTTAAGAATGAAGGTTATAAAATGGCTCCAACAAGAGATGGGATGAAATAGAATACAAAGTGTATTTTGAAGTGTTCATTTACAAATGCTTCGTAGTGTAAGTAACTCATTCAATGACCATCTTTAGGCATGCATAAATATATTAGGAGGTCATTTTGAACAACTTATGTAATTAAAATTTAAAATATGTTATTAAAAGTAGCTTTTTAAGTTTTTCAAAAATGTTGTATTTTGTGTTCATGTTTTTTTTGTAAATTTTTTACTGATAAATTATTTTTCGTTCTTTATTTGTTACACTTACATACAAAAGTAGTTTCTAATTGTTTCAAAAATGTTGTATGTTGTCGTTGTGATTTTTTTTGCAAAATTTATTACTAATAAATTATATTTCTTTTTTTATTTGTTACATTGTTACATAATATGAAGAGTAACAGGGGAAAAACTAGGAATGTCACATTTTATACATATTGAGATAAACACCAATAAAGATTTAATTCTTACGATACCTAAAAACTACTTAGGTTAGGATATCCCTAGGAGAATTGTAGCAATTCTTAGTCTATAATCGTAATATCCCTATTCGACGAACATACGCCTGTTTTGGATTACTTCGACAACGAATATTTTACTGTGCAAAATAAGAAGAACGAAAGTAAATTGCAAATTACATTGTTGTTTATTGGAATAATTATTAGCGCCATTTACTTTCGTACTTCTTATGTTGCACAGTAAAATATTCGTTGTCGAAGTAATCAAAAACAGGCGTATGTTCGTGGAATGGCACATAATATTAATCTATATTAACTTGTTTTTGCTACCACATGGCGAAAAAAGCCAAAATTCATGAAAAAGTGACATTCCTTGTTTTTCCCCTGTACTCTTCATATATTACCAGATTGATAATCAGTAATCGAAAATTGTCAGTTTAAGATAAGTCAGTTATGGCTTACTTAAAATTTGGAAAGATTTAGACCCGTAATTAATAATTTGCTCTAAAAAATAGAACTACATATCTCTAAAACTAATAAATTTAGACATAGGGAATGTTTTATAATGTACTTGAGTTTTGACTCACCCTGTATTCAATATAAAGAAAATTAACAATATCAACCATTTACGAAAATTTTGACAATAAATAAAAAAGTATGGCATCAATAATCCATTGCTTTTGTGCTTATTTTTATTTATACAGTGAGTTGAACTTATTACGATTTTCACATAAAATTGGTTATAACTTTGTAAATACCATGTATAACATAACAAACCTTTATATTTTTGTAATAGAGAAGTTAAGAAGATTTCGAATATAAAATAAAATACAGGGTGTTCCATTAAAAAAAAAACATAGTTTGGTCTGCCACTATGTTAACGAACACCCTGTAACATTCTAATTAATTTTGAAATGTGAAGCTCAAAGTTGGCTACAATCTTGTTATTGGATTATACCGTTATTATTACTATAACGGATCTACGGAGCTTTACCCCACTAATCAATCACCCTCTATTATATAAAATTGTGTAAGGCATTATAAGGACATTGTAAGGAAGTTAATAAAGGAATAAAGAAGGAAACGCTCATAAAGTATTCATTGATGTTGAGAAAGCATATGATAGAGTTAGAGAGATTCTGTGGTGGGCACTAAACAAGAAAGGAATCCCCAGTGAAAATGTAAAGATTGTGAGAGATATGTATGAGGTAGTAACAACTAATGTTAGGACGGGTGTGGTGGGAGAGATTGATAAATTTCATGTCCTTATTTATTCTCATTAGTTTTATATCAGATAACAGTGAGACTACAGGGTAACATTCCCTGGTGCTTAATGTATGCTTATGGTGTGATATTGGTGGGACATAGTGAAGGCGACTTAGAGCAAAAACTGTATCAGTGGAGACAAGCTCTTGGGGAAAAAGATTTAAAACTTAGTAGGACAAAGACAGAGTACAGTGGAACCCCGATACGTCGGCCCCCGATAACCCGGACCGATTTTTATCAGGCAAACATTTCAACAATAAAAATGTATGTACTATAATATTTGAGAGATAATGGGTATTTGTGTAATTTGAACTACATATACGATAGTAAAAATGACTCATGGCACACGTCGTTAATTGTCGTGTTATCGGAAACAACAGGCACCTGTAGTATCCTTTATTTATTTGAAACTGTCTTAGCACTGTTTAAAAAAGGCTAAAAGACTATTAAAAAAATTATTTTTTAAACCTTAGTCTTCACTGTTATTAAATAACGTAACATCGTTGCTATTGAGACCGTATTGTGTGTAGTAATAGTCGTATTGTTCGCTTCCGTTCTGTAATCGTTCGTAAATCTATTCAGATTTTGTGTTTGCGTGTTTTTTGTCTACGTAATTGCAACAAAACGTAAAAATGTTGTAGTGACAATGGAAAAGGAACTAGAAGCATTAGGTAGAATGGATAAAGGCGAATCTTTAAAAACAATTGCAGTATCATATGGTGTCAGTACATCTACAGTATCGGATTGGAAGAAAAATAGAACTAAAATCGAAGAATTTTGTTTCAAAATGATAACAAAAGACAGTTTAAAAATGAGACTCTCGACGACGCTTTGTATGTGTGATTTTGTGCGAGAACTTGGTTTAACAGTTTCTGGACCAATTATTCAAGAATCAGCACTCAAGCTGAATAAAATGTTGCCCGATTGTGAACCAAATTTCACTGCGAATCAAGGTTGGCTGGATAGATGGAAAAAAAAACGTCATGGAATACGCCAACTATCTGTAAGTATACCGTATTTTATTAATTTTTAGCATTTTCTCCGGCTAACCCGGATTTTCGATAACCCGGATCGGCCGCGGTCCCGATTAATCCGAGTTAACGAGGTTCCACTGTATTTGGAATGTTCGTTTGAAGATGGAGTTACTACAAATAAAATGATTTTGAATAGTGAAATGATTGTGAAAAGTGAAAGTATTAAATACCTAGGATCGGTAATACAGAGTAATGGGCAGACGGAAGGAGATGTATGCAATAGAATTAGGGTTGGATGAATGAAATGGAAGTGAGCGAGTGACAGAAAAAATCTAAGGAAGCCGAAGAGAAAATTCTATAAAACAGCTATAAGACCGGCTATGATGTAAGGAACTGAATGTTGGGCAGTTAAAACGAAAGAGGAACAGCGAATTCATGTGGTGGAAATGAGAATGGATATATGGATGAGTGGAGTACCAAAAAAGGATAAAATTAGGAATAAGTATATTAGGGCAAGTCTAGGGGTGGCACCAATTGATACCAAAATGAGGGAGCATACATTAAGACAGTTTGAGTATATTCAACGTCGAGACGTTAATCACCCATACGAAGAATTGCTGAACTGCGGGTTCCTGGAAGAAGCATACGAGGAAGATCAAAAAAGACCTGGTGACTAAAGAATTTCATTGTAGTTTAATCTTAAATCAGTAGTTTTCAATACAAAATCGGCCAGAACACTACAATTTCATTTAAAAAATATGTTGTTAAAATTGGATAGATAAATGACATCAGCAAAAGATTCACAGGCCTACAGTGTTTTTGGTGCCGAAGTGGTTAGAGCTGATTTTGGGTATATTTGGGGTGCTGATTCCGAATATGGCTTTAGTTTTGCTCTATCAGCTCTAGTTTTCAGGATAACGTAGGTCATGCCAGCTTTTATGCATTAAAATACGAATATGCTGATATGGATATACTAAATTAAAATAAAAACCAAACAATTAAAAAATACGTATATTTTAAGTCATTTCATCATCATCCAGGCCTTTGCGTCCACTGCTGGACATAGGCCTCCCTCATTTTTGTCCATTGTGCTCCATTTTGAACACTTTGCATCCAATTTCTTGACATTTTCTTGAGATCGTCAGTCCAACGAGTAGGTGGTCTTCCTCTACTTCTTTTTTTAATCTCGGCCTCCACTCAAGTAATCTCTCCATCTACCTCCAATCACTGATTCGGGCGACGTGTCCGGCCCAGTTCCATTTCAGGGTGACAATTCGGGAAATTACATCGGTAACTCCTGTTCTTCGTCTTAAGTCTTTATTTCTAACTCGGTCACGAAGCGATATACTCAGCATTGACCTATCCATTTTCCTCTGAGCTATTTGCAGCATTTTAGAAGTTGTAGCTATCAATGTCAAAGTTTCGGCACCATAAGTCACCACAGGCAACACACATTGGTCACATGTTTTACGTTTTAAAGAAATTGGTATATCGCTTTTAAAGATGTCTTTGAGTTTTCCATAGGCTGCCCATGCCCCATCTTCCTTGGTAGCGGTCCTCAATGGTTTTTATCTCTAGGTCTCTCACCTTGCTCATTACTTGTGTCATCTAAGTTTTCAGCGAAACGGTACAGGTGGCTGTGAAGATAGTTGACTTTGATGCTCATATTCCATCCAAGTGATTGGAAGTTATTCAGCAAACGGTTTACCAGCTCAGCATAGTTTTCACTTTTGTGATTTTCCAGAAAATTTTTCATAATATCCACAAATGAAAGCCGAGCTTTTTTCTCTATCTCATTCATTGACCCCACAAAAGCCGGATCCTCTGTAAGAAGTCTGATCTGTAGTCCATCAAAGATTCCAGCTTTAAGTTTTTCTATACTTATCTGGGGAAGTTTCTTTACTATGTAGGCGAAGCATGGTCCATGGGCTATAAGCCATTATTAGGTGGAGGCTGAATGGGTTTACGTGGTAAATGTATCATTTTAAATGTTTACGAATATACTCTCCAAGCTGTTTTATTTCCTTATAAAATAGTAATGTAACGATATTAAAGTATTATTTCTTGCATAAATAAGGCATAATACAGTGAGGACAACAAATATACTGAGGAATAAGTTTAATTAACAATGTACATTCCTTTGAATAGCACATTCTTCATTATCTCAAATATTAAAGCTCTAATTTCGCATTTTGTCATATCCATAAAACTAGAGCTGATACAAAAAAATGAAATCCATATTTCGATTTATCGCCCATAATATAGTAAAAATCAGCTTAAGGATTCACGGCACCAAAACAATTTTTTTTCTGTAGGCCTGTGTTATGGGAAGGTAATGTTTGATTATTTTTCATGTTTGAAATTATTCATACAATTCTCATAAGTAAAATATATTCAACAAAACGGTTCAATGCTATTACCTGTGACGCCTTTATACAAAATCCTTCCAAAAAATCTCTGCAAATGTCAGCTTTAGGGCTTATTTTAACATGTAGGTATGGACAACAGTCTTTGGAGCACAATCCTTCCAGGTAGTACTTGCACGTAGGCATCTTTTCTGGTGATACATTGTGGGAGAGCAAACATTTTGGATCGATACATGCACCCTGTAGAAATCTGTAAAATTTCATATATTATTGTTGTATTTAATAGTATGTCCCTCAGCAAACTATGGTCAACCCTACAGAAAACCAACATTATACATGGACGGTGTTATGCATAACTCGACCAAGCGCCAAAACATAGTTTTGAGATAAATGGCTTCAAAGTTTTTCGTTTCTTAAAAATGCATTTATTAACATATTTGCACGAAATTTTAACAGAAAAATGATCACCTATAACTAGGGTTACCATAATTTATTAAGGCCAAATCAGGACAGGGGTAGTCCAAGGGGTTGTAGAAAATGTAAAATGTGAATTTGACTGTGTTGCTACCTCTACATTGTACATATATGCGAAATGCTTAGTCTGTACTGGGCCCAGGGATAGGGTGTTCTTCATTTGTTCTTCTTTCATACTTTTCAGAAGACATAATTTTTCTCAAAAGTGGCTTGTCATTTTTTATTTTCTCATGGAATTCGGAACATGAGATTACAGAATTTGCTTTAATATTGAGAAGCTCCTTTACAACAGGCAGAGATAATCTTCCTCTTTCAGCCGTCCACAGAAAATTCATCATCGAAAAGATAAGTTCAGTAGGAGCCGAAGTACCAAGCAGACAAAAGATGAATTCTACTATTTTAAAAATATTCGTAAAGGAAACGTTGCTTTTAGAAAATGCATCAAATATTTCTTGCCATTTGTCAGAAGTGTTTGGGGTTTCTTCTTTAGGTAGTAAAGTCCATTTATGTTTCAGCTTTTTTATATCTTGGAGAAGTGACAAGCGCTCATCAAATAATTCATCCACATTGACAGAATTCGGTACAACGCTGACTGTAGTTAAAGCGCTCTCTTCCATCTCTTTCCAGGTAGGATCACCTTGTAGCCATGAATTTGATTTAGCGCAGAATGAAATTTCCCACCGCTGTGCCAAGTTTTTTTCCATTTTTCCGGACATTTCTCATATCCGGACATGTCTTTTAAATCCGGACTATCCGGACGTATGGTAACCCTACCTATAACTCTTTTTGGTTGTAAAGTTTCAATATAATCGAACCTACCATATTCTAGAAAAAAATAAAATGTCGCTTGGTCTACTTATGCTTTAAATATATTTTACGAAGTTTAGCTGTTATACATTACTAGACCAACTACCATTTATGTCATTTGGTCTATTAATGCAAAACAAAATACAGTCGACTCTCGTTAATTCGAAACTCGAGGGACTCTTAAAATATTACGAATTATTGAATGTTTGAAATATCAAATGGTTCGAAATTTGTGAGAGAAAATAAATATAACTTCGAATTATTATGTGTTGATCAATTATTATTTATTAACTGCTATTCTATAACGATGACAAAAGTTTAGAGGTACATTTGTGTACATACATGTACCTATGTATTCATAATGTGAATTAATCAATCTTTCGAAAGAACTCTATTATACTGCTTTGCTTCACTTTCGTTCTGTAGACAAGGTATTGAATGAGGATCTTGCTTCCTTAACTGAAACAAAGGCGCGTTGAAACAAGTTTGAAAACTGTACTTACTACAATCTTTTCGCCTCTTTCTCTCTGCAACTTTGAATTGTCGAGTGTTGGACGCCGATGAGTTCGAATTAACGCGTCATTTTGTCATATAGCAATGATTTTTTTCATTCGAATTACCAAGTGCGTAAAAATGTATTGATTTAGTTCGAAATATAAAGAGATTTTGTAGGGAACTCGTGATAACTTTGAATTATAGAGAGTTTCGAATTATCGCAGGTTTGAATTAACGCGAGTCGACTGTATTGCGATATGCCATATTATGGCTCTTGTAATCACTAAATGAATAAACTAGTATTTTTTAATTTTTATGTTAAACGTGTATAGGGCTTTTCATTCAGTCATTTGTTTCGAGCTTCTGTCATGTGTATGATACAAATGTGATGTACAAGATGTGTGAATGATACAAACCAAAGACGTATGGCGTATATATATTAATATTATGTGACACACGACAGAAGCTCGAAACAAATGACAGTCGATGAAAAGCCCTATTGCTACAGCATAATCAATTCAATTATCATTAAATATATTTTTTGCATTTTATTGCTCTAAATTTATTTTACCATTCAATAGCGTTAATTCTAATGCAGTTAAAATTATATCAATAAAAAATTGGAGTACACAGAGTTTTTAAACAGGGGAAAACTAAAACTATCTAAATAGTGGTAAAATCTTTTTTACATCTATGCCTTTTTTATTGCCAAGACTGTGTTGTCATGTAAAATGATATTTATTTATCTATTAACTTGCGTGTGTGTGTGTGTGTTTGAAGAGTTGGCTTGGAAGCTAGTCCTTTAGCCACAGAATGGTAGTAAAGGTTATTGGTTTTTAAATAATATATCCAACTTTAAAAAGAACGTTACATATTAGCTCAAATATTTCTCTACTGTCTAAAGAAAGTAAATGGGTGATGTTTATGGGAGTCTGAATTTTAAGATCTGTTAATTTTAAATAGAGCTGATCTGTTTCAGACTTATGTTTACCGCACTTGAAAAGAATATGGTTGATGTCACATTGTGATATATTATCACATAAGCATAACCCATATTAACTTGCAGTAGGGACCATTGACAATTCATAAATTGAATTTTGTTGAATTGTTAAAAATCTGTTAGTCCAGAAAGCCACTGCGCATCCGCTAGGAAAAATATTCTAATTCGAATTTTTTGCACAATCTTACTCAAAAAAGACCCCTTTTAACAAATTTGCATGTTGCCAAGACCAAAAGTTGGTCAAAATTTTTTTAAACGTTTTTTTTTTGTTTTTTCCTAAAATTCTTTTTTTGCATGGAACAAAATTTTTTTAGGTTTTTTTGGATCATTTCAAACAGAAAAGGTCTTCGGTGACTTTTCTCTAAAGTTGATAGTTTTTGACATATAAGCGATTAAAAATTGAAAAATTGCGAAATCGGCCATTTTTAACCCTCAAAAACTATGTGAAAAACTGAAAATTTGAATGTTGCCGAGGCAGGTGGATATTCTTTAAACATCGATTGATGAAATCCCAAAGAGTTTTTTGCAATACAATATCAAAAACCCCTTTGTTTTTTAATTGCCAATCAAGCGTGCGCGACACTATTTTCCACCGTTGCATGTGTATACAGTATGGTGCAAATGAAAGGAATAAATTCGTTATTTCGTAAACCGGTGACTTTAAGGAAAAATCCCAAAAGAGGTCGGTTTTTATTTTTAAGTTATGATATTGTGGCATATATAGTATACTCGTGACGTCATCCATCTGGGCGTGATGACGTAATCGATGATTTTTTTAAATGAGAATACGGGTCGTGTGTTGGCTCATTTGAAAGGTTCTTCAATTCTCTATTCAGTAATATAAACATGTACATAATTATTTATGCAGGGTTTCCAAAAATTTTTTATTAAATTAAATCATTTGGCAAATTGAAAAAAAATTAAATTATTGGACACCCTGTATAAATAATTATTTAAATGTTTATATTACTGAATAGAGAATTAAAGAACCTTTCAAATGAGCTAGCACACGACCCCTATTCTCATTTAAAAAAATCATCGATTACGTCATCACGCCCAGACGGATGACGTCACTAGTATACCATATATGTCACAATATCATAAATTAAAAATAAAAATCGACCTGTTTCGGGATTTTTCCTTAAAGTCGCCGGTTTACGAAATAACGAATTTATTCCTTTCATTTGCACCATACTGCATACACATGCAACGGTGGAAAATAGTGTCGCGCACGCTTGATTGGCAATTAAAAAACAAAGGGGTTTTTGATATTGTATTGCAAAAAAACTCTTCGGGATTTCATCAATCGATGTTTAAAGAATATCTACCTGCCTTGGCAACATTCAAATTTTCAGCTTTTCACATAGTTTTTGAGGGTTAAAAATGGCCGATTTCGCAATTTTTCAATTTTTAATCGCTTATATGTCAAAAACTATCAACTTTAGAGAAAAGTCACTAAAGACCTTTTCTGTTTGGAATGATCCAAAAAACCTAAAAAAAATTGTTCCATGCAAAAAAAATAATTTCAGGAAAAAAACAAAAAAAACGTTTAAAAAATTTTTGACCAACTTTTGGTCCTGGCAACATGCAAATTTGTTAAAAGGGGTCCTTTTTGAGTAAGATTGTGCAAAAAATCCGAATTAGAATATTTTTCCTAGCGGACGCGCAGTGGCTTTCTGGACTATGTAGTTATTCGAAGCGTTAGTGTACTAAACAGCAGTACATAGATATCTCTTTTATTGCTCAGCCAGTAAGACATTGTAAAATGAGATTTATTTTTTAATAACTTGCAGTCCGAACCATCTGACAATCGATCCGAATTGAATTTTGTAGAATTTTCAGTATTTTGTTTTTATACAAAGCGTTGGGGTATTTGAAGCAGTCTGAAATGAATCGTGTTTTTTTATTCTTAGAATTATTTTGTATTTTTGAATTTAATTATACATTAACACATGTTCACTTTAAAAGAATTCGATAATTTTTGACCGAAACTTCAAAATTAATGTGTACATTAAGGGGAACAAAAATGTTATTCTGGCCAAACGTTTAGTTTAGCATAACCAGACCAAAGACGTTTGTTTAGTCGGCGCTTAGTCTACTATTGCAAAACTAAGAATGGCCGTTATGGATATAGTCTTGTTATGCAAAACTAAAAACCCTTAATATATAGAATGTCGCTTGGTTTAATTTTGTTTTTCTTAGTAACCGTTAACGTGACAATAACAGGGATTTTTTTCCAAGATAGTTTTAGCTATATGTCACCAGAATCCGCTGTTATCTCGATTTTAAAGAAATGGCGCTTGGTCGAGTTATGCATAACACCGTCCACATGGTCTTATCAAAGCAGTCCAGTCTGTATAATGGAAAGACTGCAAAAATTAAAACTGGATCAAGGATGTCCGATTTATTTAAGGTCATGAAAGGATTGAAGCCGGGTTGCTGTATTTCGCCTACCCTTTTCAAAATTTATCTGGAACAAGTATTCAAGCTGTGGAAAAGAAAATGTAATCCCAAGTAGCACCGAACGGGTTTATTAAGTCTTTTAAGGATGCCTTAACACTATAGAATAAAACTAAAATTAAAACCATTTGGTTTTTAAGTAAACCTTAAGGTTGCAATAAAACCGCTTTCAGCATAAAAGGGCCCACTCTAAAAGAGGTCAATAAAACCAAAAATAAAAACCTTCTTAAAACTTTGTTTTCTTAAGCAACTGGTTTTAAAGCTGCTGTGAAGGTGCTTTTAAAACCATGTTAAAAGACACTTTAAGTGCAGACAGTTTTATAGCAAACTTAAAAAGGTTTCGTAAATGGAGACTTTTAAAGACGATTTACCATATTAAATAATTCTTTAAACCCATATAGGCCAACAAATTTTTACTTTCATAAAATCATAAAATAATAAAAAGTACTTGGTTATTTCGGACTGTCAAGGTAGAAAACACTTGCGCACCCAACTTTATTGATAATGTTAACAAAAAGAGGTCTAAATAACTCACGCGCCCTAAAATCTCTGACTTTTGGCGATTAAAGAATAAAAAAATTTAAATCCGGAAAATATTCATTTGAAAGAAAATTAATTTTATCTACAATTTGAATGTTTAAATGTTAAAATAAATCGAATTTATGTCTTTAGGTCGCTTATTTATAATTTTTATGTAAGCCTTATATTGTAATCTATCATGGCTTTCAGCATCTCCAGAAAGCAATATGGCCGAAATCCAAATAAGACTATTTGGTCTATCGAAAGAGAATTGATAAGATCAAATGGTTTTATTTTATACCTTGCCAAGAGCATATATATCCTACATAAAAGCAAGGTTGCCTTGGAATTAAAACCGTTTAGTTTTAATGCTGCTGTCAATAATGCCACACGGTTTTAATGTGAATCTAACCTAAAATCGAGGCGTCGCGCGTCGTAGTGCTGTGTGTGTGTTGTATTTTTCTTTTAAAATTACCAGTTCGTGTTTATTTTAAGTACTTGCGACATATTTCTTCCATACTAACTGTAATTCCACTTTTTACAACACACTACACCACTGTTTCGCTCTAAAACAAATGGCCGACCATTTTGGACATGAAAGAAGAGGGGATGGGTTTAGTTTTAGTGTTTCTAATAAGAAGCATAGTTTAGTCTATACGTTAACCAAATTGATTCAGTTAAGAGCGTTTGGTTTTAATATAGCCTACTAATTGCTTTTAAGAAAGCAACTTTAAAGACAACTACAAAAATAGTTTTAAGGTATATGTCTTACTGACATAATAGTCTTGAGATCAAGTAGTTTTAATAATAGGTTTTATGAGTCATATTAGGATAATCTTTAAAACTGCTTTAAAACTAAAAGGTAACAAACAAGAATCTAGTAAAACCAAACAGTCCGAAAGTTCTTTATAAAACTGATTAGTTTTAAAGTGAACTGAGAATAAACCATTTTAAAACTACAATAAGACAAATTATCTATTAAGATTAATTAGTCTTATTTGATACTTTTATTAGATACTTTAAAACTAGTGACAAATGCTTAACAGTTTTAAAGTTCTGGCAGTATATCTACAAGGTAACTTTAAAACCATTATCTTATTTACCACAATAAAACCTTTATAAACCTAAAATAAAACTAAAATGTTTTTATTGTGCTACTTGGGATGGCATGGGAATCCCTCTCAATGACGACACTATACACTTTATGTTTCACTGATGACCAAATTCTGATTGCTCGGGATCATGACGACTTGAACGCAGAAGCTAATAGAAGAATATAACAAATGGGGTCTCGAAGTCAACATTAAGAAAACTGAAGCCATGTGTATTGGAGGGACACAGCAGTCCATTACATTAGACGATGGGGTAGAAATTACACACTGTGATGAATACAAGTACCTGGCATGAAGATAACTCAAGATGGAACACTCGATGCTGCTATAAAAGACAGAAACATACAGGGTAGAAAAGTTATGTACATGATTGAACGGCATTCTGTGGGACCAAACAATCTCTAAAGCGAACAAACAGCTCATATACAATACCATACTTAAAAGTTTAATCACATATGACAGTGAAGTTTGGCCACTGAAACAAAGATCAGAAAAAATGTTACTAATAAAAAATTTAAATTTAAAAATGTCCGTCCCACCTTGACTTTACAGTATAGGGAACATAGGCAATGCAGTCCTTATGAAAGTTTTTAGCGCGGTGATGCCGATTTTATCAAAAAGAATTTGTAATCAAACATTAGAGAGATTAAATTAAAACTGTTTTAGAAAGGGAATCTACAATTTTAGGATTCATATGCGTAATTGGAGATTTCAACATACATTATGATAAAAATTGTCAGGGTAAAAGTAAATTGAAAGAATATATAGAAAATAATGGAATGCAGCAACTTGTAAATGAATATACAAGAATTTTTAAAGATTCAAAATCTATGATTGATCTTGTCATAAGTAATGACTATACGTTAACTGCTCATGTAGAAAAAAATTACATAATATCTGATCACTGTATTGTCCATGTGCTAAATAATAAAGTAACTAAAAGTGAAGTCATTGAAACAAAACAAATTCGTTCTAAAATAATAGGTATATGATAATATGGTAAACATGTTGATTGAAAAAGATTGGGCATATTCTTCGGTAAACATCGATGAAGTTACTGATACTTTCGTCAATAATATTGTAGATGTTTTGAATAGAGTGTCACCAGTTAAAACTGTGGAAGTTAAGAACTTTGGTAATAAATGGTTTGACAACACTTGTAAATTGGCAGTTAAGAATAAAAATATTGCTTATAAAAGATTTTTGTTTACAAACGATTGCGTAGATTGGAATAACTATAAAATTTAAAGAAATAACTGTGTTAGAATTTTAAAACAAGTTAAAATTAGATTTTATGAGTCAAATATTGATAGAAATAGGGGTAATTCTAAACAAATGTGGAAACATCTCAAACAGTTAGTAGGAACTAATAAAACTATATCACAATTTCAAAGTCTTGAACATGAAGGTGTAACATATAGTGTAAATTTGGCAAACATATTAAATCAATATTATGTTGATAGTATTAAAGATATTATTGTAAGTTTTGACCAAAATAGTGATATTAATTTAAATTTGCAGACAGTTGTTTCATCTGATGTAAATTTTGAAACTTTTGAGAGCATATCACTAAACCAACTATATGATATAATCAAATTACAATATAAAAAAAATAGTACGGATGAAGTAGGTCTTGATATTATCAAAAATCTATTTCATGTGTTAGGTTATCCTTTATTAAATTTAATTAATATGAGTTTAGAGAAGGGCCTGGTGCCCAAGCAATTTAAAATATCAACTATAGTTCCTGTTCCAAAAGTTCCTAATACTAATAAACTTGATCAATTACGTCCAATAAATATGCTCCCATTTTGTGAAAAAGTTTTAGAAATTGTGGTGTACAATCAGCTGATTAAATTTATTACTTCAAATAATATCCTGTATAATTACCAGTCTGGATTTAGAAATTCTCATTCATGTGAGACCGCATTACAGTTAGTTGTCTCAGATATGAAAAGTATTTTAGATACGACAGGGGTCGGTATATGCGCAGTTTTTATAGATCTCAAAAGAGCATTTGAAACAATAGATCGTCATATACTTCTTTTGAAATTAAAGAAATATGGTTCTAACGGGACAGTTTTTAATTGGCTGGAAAATTATCTGTCAAATAGGTACCAAAGGACTAAATTAAATAGTGAAATGTCAAATCCACAGTTAAATGATATTGGTGTGCCGCAAGGCAGTGTACTTGGACCTCTACTTTTCATATTATACATTAATGATTTGGGAAACGTATTAAGCAAATGTAAAATTCATCTTTTTGCTGATGACACATTAATATATTTTTATGGGGAAGATTTTGTTGATGTAGTGGACACGATGAATCGTGAATTGCATTTATTAACTGAAAGATTTAAGTTAAACAAATTGAAAGTCAATGAGTTAAAATCCAAATACATGTTTATTGGTAATAATACTCTTTTCGGGAAATTCTTAAGTTTGGATGTTCACATTAAATTAAATAATGAAAAAATTGAAATGGTTCAGGAAATAAAGTATTTGGGATTCATATTGGATAGGGAACTAACTTTTAGTAAACATGTTGATTACATTTGCAGAAAGATAGGGAAAAAATAGGTTTTTTTCGAAGAGTATCACCATTTTTGACATTTCAAACTAAATTAACAATTTATAATTCGTTAATATTACCTCACTTTTTATATTGTTGTTCATTGATTTATACAGGATGTTCTAATTATGACAGGCTTCAAATTCTCCAAAATAAGGCTATGCGAGTAATATTGAGATGCAATCGATATACTCGAATTCAAGATATGCTGAAAACTTTAAATTGGTTAAAAGTTGAACATTTTATGTATGTCCAATCTATGACATTCTTATTTAAGATGGTAAACCATTTATTGCCTGAGTATTTGAACAGTCAGTTGGTCCCGATAGCAAATGTTCATGAGCATAGCACTAGAGCTGCAAATTCAATAAATTTTTGTTAGAACAACCAACAAGTCTAGTTCAATGAAAAGCTTGTTTCATAAAGGAATTGTACAGTTCAATAATATACCTTATCACATTAAAAATAGCCATAATGCAACTATCTTTAAGAGATTATTAGTCCATTATATTAAAACTAAGACCTAGAAACCAATTGGCAATGTTTGTTGTACTTCCAGTGTTTTTATTTTTCTTTTTTTCTTTTTTTATTTATATATTGAATGTTTCTGATTAATTTAATTTGACAATGCTTATTTCTTTATTTGTTTAGTCTCATGTTTTTAATTTTTGTAAAAATTTTTGTAATACTTTATGATAATTATACAGCGCTCCTTGCCTTGACAATTCTTATGTAATTTGTACAGGTGTGGAGTGCAATGTTTCTGTTTTGTGTATTATCTATTATGATAAATAAATAAATATCTAAATCTAAATATCTATAGTATATCAAATAAACTTAAATGCATACGAATCCTAAAATTGTAGATTGTTTTTCTAAAACAGTTTTAATTTAATCTCTCTAATGTTCGATTACAAATTCTTTTTGATAAAATCGGCATCTCCACGCTAAAAACTCTCATAAGGACTGCATTGCCTATGTTCCCTATACTGTAAAGTCAAGGTGGGACGGACATAGTAACAGAAATGGACTTCTGGAGAAGAGCAGCAAGCAAATCAAGAAGAGATCGGATACCAAATATGAGAGAATACGATAAATGATGGGAGTCATAAATACAATAATTGACATACAAACAAAGCAACTCATATGGTACGGCCATGTACAGAGAATGCGAGATAACAGGTTCCCTAAACAGATTTTGGCGCGGACACCACAAGGGAGATGGCGCAGAAGATATAATTTTGAACTATACACAGCATACAACGAACCCGACGTCATAACATCCATAAAGATCGGACGTCTGCGCTGGATGGGCCATGTTGAACGGATGTTGGAGACCGAAACACCAAAACATATAATGAGGCAAGCACCAGTAGGGAGAAGGTCAAACGGAAGACCCAAACTTAGATAAGTGGAATAAGATCTAAAATAAATCCATAACATCATAACTGATTGTTCCTAACGGAACAGATTGTTAAATAAATTGGAGTAATAAAAAAAACATCACTATACAGGTAAAAATCAGAATTTGTTTCCGACTTAAGAATTTTTTAGATTTTTAAATCTTTTAGGTTTCACGTTGCTGTTCATAAAATTAACTTACTTTGTACACAGTGCAATTTGATCAGGATCATGTTTCCTGGGACATTTTCCGAGTTCTTTTCCTTTACATTTTCCAAACTTTCTATAATAAGGACAAGGGATATTGCACTTCTTTAACTTTTCTACTGAAATATTCTTCCTACTCGAGTATCTGAAACATAAGAAAATATAATCACGTTCAAAATATCTATGATGTTATCAGTGAAAACTGGTTATTACTGATTTAGATAAAATAAAAAATAGACAGATGGAAAAAGTATATTGAGGAACTGTTTAATGATGAAATTAACGTAGTAGTTACAGGACCTGACATATCTATTATAGACGAAATTGAACATGTAATAAGATTAGCAAACAGCAGAAAATGCGACGGGACCAGATGAAATACCGAGTGAAATAATAAAGCTCTTCGAAAGTTCAGGTAAAAGATCTCTCCTTCATCTTTTTAATAAAATTTATGGAACTGGCTATATATAGTATTTTTACTACAAAAGCGATATTACGTAGGTCAAACTTTTTGACGTAAGAGAACTGTCAAAACATTAGAATGTGACTTTTCATTATATTTAATTTATTTAATTTATAAACATGGCAATAATGAAAAGTCACATTCTAATGTTTTGACAGTTCTCTTACAGTTCTTTTGACAGTTCTCAATGGATTGGCTGATGTCGACTCTTGTGACGATACCTAAAAAAGCAAATGCGAAAAGTGTAGTGACTACCAAACCATCAGCTTGATAAGTCACATTTTAAAGATATTTCTACGAATTTTGCAATCTAGGATATATCAAAAAATAGAACAACTTGGTTTGGGTTCCTCAATAACGTTGGAACTAGAGAAGCACTATTTAGTATTCAGGTTATGGTACAGAGATGTCAGACATCCGGTTTATGTTTTATTGACTTGTGGGTATTGATGGTAAAAACCTACGCATTATTAAAAATCTTTACTGGCATCAACATGCAAACATTAGGATTGGCCAGGAAACTTCTGAAGAGCTTCAAATATGAAAAGGAGTAAGGCAAGGCTGCATTTTGTCCCCACTACTATTTAACATCTATTCTGATTTCTTTGTCAATAAAGCAGTGGATAATGTTCAATGTGGTATCAAAATGAATGGTGTCAATATTAATAATTGGAGATATGGGGATGATACAATGTTAATTCCAAGCAATTAAGAAGAACTTCAACATCTGATTAATAGGATTACCACAACGTGTGATGAATACGGACTCAAACTAAACATCACAAAGACAAAGGTAAACGCCAATACAACTGGAACTGGTAACAGCTTATGGTGAACAACGGGAGAGAACTAACAGTATCGCCTGCCTTGGTTGTAATCTAAATGAGAACTGAATCATGAGCAAAGAAATAAGAATATGTATAAAGAACGCCAGAGCTGCTTTAGAGCTGCGCCAGAGCGCAGAGATTCTTTAAGATGAAGAAACTGTTATGTGGAAACAATATTACTTTGAGTCTGAAAATTAGATTAATGAAATGTTATGTATTCTCTACTCTTTTTAATGGTGTTTAAGGTTGGACTTTAACGGATACACTTCTCAAGAAACTGTATCGGTGTATCAAAAAATTCTATGAATAAGTTGGGTGGATAAAGTTCGTAATAATTTAGTTTTGCATCAGACGGGAAAAGTTACAGAAGTTGTCAGAACAGTTAAAAATCGCAAACGTAAATATTTTGGCCATGTTATGGGACACCCAGAGAAAAATAATATATCCCATTTAATAATACAAGGTAAGGTAGACGGAAGCCAATGGCCAGGTTGAAGAAGAATGTTATGGCTTAGAAACCTGAGAGAATGGTTTAACTGATCCTCTGCATTCCTTTTAATTCCTCTGCAAAATTACTATAGCCAACACGCAATAATTGAGCACAGCATGTGAAGAAGAATGATGTTTTACCTAGAAGTAATCCTAGAATTCTTCTTTTCCAAAGCTGATTTGTTCTCTGGTTGTCTGACGATTTTAAATCTGTTTTTCTTTAAAGTGTTAGCATCTTTTGTTGTTTTCTTTTTGTCTTTAGGTGACGATAATGTTCGTTGTAATTTATTTGGTGATTTTTTGTAGAAAATTCCTGAGATATTGACTAGACTTTTTGTTCTTAAAGGTACTTTTTTAGCGATATCACTAATACTAAGAAATCTGTTAGCAAAAACAAATCTAGATCTGGAACTGCTGACTGATCTTGATCTCCTATCTAGTTTGTACTTATTACCAAGTTGAACACTTTGTGGAATCAAATATTTATTCGAGTTGCTTGCATTGATTCTTTTTAGTTTGTACTTTGTATTAAACAATAGTTTACTCTTTATCTTCATTTCACCTAGAACAGAATAAAAATATATGTTATTGTCATTAAAATTTTTACAATTTTATGGACAAAGCTTACAAAGAATCAGAGGAAAAATAACAATAACAAATACAATTTACTGGAATTACCTACATAAATTGTCCATATTATAAAATAAAAAAAACAATATGTTGCTTTGCATGTAGGCTGTGGTAACATTAGATAGAAGTAGCATGGGTGCATAATAGATAAGTAGAGGAGCAAGACAGGGGTGTATACTTTTATATATATATATAACAGCGCTAACAGGCCTTATAGGCCTACGGCTTCTAAATTCTGGATAATATTTCTCCATTCTGTTCGGTCCTCTGCACTCTTTCTCCAGTCCTTCACCCCGATTTCTTCCAAATCCCTCTCTGCAGCCTCTAACCATCTCTTCCTTGGTCGACCTCGTCTCCTTTTTCCCAATGCTCTGTCATTCAATATTCGTTTGACGTTTCTAGTTTCTGGCATTCGAGTAATATGTCCCAGCCATCTAACTCTTTGGGCTCGTATTTTTGTCGTTATTTTTGGTCTCCCATACATCCTCATTACTTCTTCATTTGTTCGTCTCCTCCAGGTTTTCTCCGCTATCTGTATACCTCCAAAAATTTTTCTCAGGATCTTCCTTTCCCATATCTGTATCTTCTTCTCCTCTTGTTGATTCATTACCCACGTTTCGCTCGCATACAACACTGTGGGCCGTATTATCGTTTCATACATTCTGATTTTCGCGTTTATTGATACATTTTTTGCTTTTAATATCGTGTTTAAGGCACCCACAACTCGACTTCCCTTCAATAATCTTTTATCTATTTCTTTTTCTTCCCTTCCAGTACTGGTTACAGTCACTCCCAGGTATTCGAATTCTGCTACTTCCTTAAATTTATATTCATCTCCTTCTCCTTTCATTTTTATATAGTTATCCTCTTTATTTATATCTCCTTTCATTACCATGTATTGTGTTTTTCCTTGGTTGATTCTTAATCCATACCTTTTTGCTTCCGCTTCGAACTTTTGGAATATTTTTTGGAGATGTTCCTTTGTTCTTGTTAGGATGACTAGATCATCAGCGTAAGCTTTTAGCATTACTATTTAATAAACACTCCGAAGACTTATATATTGGTAGGGTTACCATACATCCAGATTTCATCCGGATTTGAAAGTCATGTCTGGATTGGCGTCCAGATATGAGAAATGTCCGGATTTTTTCTTTACTAAAAAAATGGAAAACATTTGACCCAGCAATGAGAAATTTCATTCTGTGCAGCATCTAGTTAAGATATTACATTCTGTAATATTATTTTCTAGGTCTAAAGTATGTTAAAACATAGGTGTATATTATGTATTTTAAACTTTCAGAGATTTTCGATGTTAGTTGCATATTGTAGCAAAACAGCTGTACTTTTAATTGTGCCATATATACATTTCGCATATATATATACAATGTAGAGGTAGCAACACAGTCAAATTTACATTTTACATTTTCTACAACCCCTTGGACTACCCCTGTCCGGATTTGGCCTTAATGAATTATGGTAACCCTATATTTTGGGCACAAAGATAACTCAAGATGGAACACTGGATGCTGCTATAAAAGACAGTAACATACAGGGTAGGAAAGCATTATCCATGATGAATGACATTCCGTGGGACCAAGCAATATCTAAGGCGAACAAACAGCTCATATACAGATTTTAAATGGTAATCACATATGGCAGTGAAGTTTGGCCAATGAAACAAAGAACAGAGAAAATGTTACTAGGAACAAAAATGGACTTCTGGAGAAAAGCAACAGGCAAATCAAGAAGAGATCAGATACCAGATACCAAATGAGAGAATATGAGAAATGATGGAAGTCACGCATACAATAATTGATGTTGTTCTGAAGCTAACATGTGATCCAAAATTATTGTCACCATAGGTGGCTCTGAACGACAGAGATACCTATACAGTGCATGTCTATTCTTAATTCAGATATACTTTCCAGTTTACAGTGTACGTCAACTTAACAAGAAAAGTTAGGTTATGTAGAGATGTTGGTGGTGGACATAATATACAGCATCTTGTTTGATTTTATTTATTATTGTTACTTATAATTTTGTTAATTCTTTTCATTTTTGATTAAAGTTCTGTGTTAAAGGTTTTGACTGATTTTTTATGTTTTATAATGTTAATCAAAATTAATTGATAAACCAATGATACAAATTCAGATTAAAACAAGACATACGTAATTTTTTGCACGGCTAGCTTTGATTCCAATAATTGTGGATCGCTCGTTATTTCCTTGTGGCATTTTTATGATTAACTATTTATATGCGAAATAAGCCACAATTAAATTGAAAAAAATAATGTTATTAACGTTTCGACGCCCAAATCGGGTGTGGTCAAAATACAGAATACTACTAAATTAAACAAAAATGTTGTTGCTAAGTAAAAAATTCTTCTAATAATTTATTTAATTCTGACTCATTTATATTGGCAATTCAGACATATATGCTGCCGTGCTTAGCAAAAACGCCGTATCTGCAAAAATCTGAAAAAATGAATTTTTATTTCTTTCTAACCCAAATGTGCATATCTATCTTATTTGCTTACTAAAAATGACGTAAGTTAAGCCAAAACACATTAAACACACCGCATCTTATGCCATATCCTGTGTAAATGTATACGAATTCTTAAACTAAAATCGATTTTACTCGAATGTGATGTCTCTGCAGATACGGCGTTTTTGCTAAGCACGGCAGTATTATACATTTTAAAGTAGAAGACTTTAAAATTATATTGCCAATATTTATGAGTTGGGTTCCTGGGACGACTTTACTGAAAGATAGTTCATTCGATTACATGAAATCAACCCCAACTCAAGAATATCCGTCACAAAAAAATCATAGTATGTGATCTGTCTTTAAAAAGACAACCAAATACAACGATGACAGTAAAATTCTCATTTTAGAGATTCCATCGACTAACATTCTGCTGTGTATCGATACTGATACACAGCAGAATAGTGGTTAGGAGTGGAAAGACGTTGTGGAATGCTGTAAACTGATACTAGTAGTGGTAGAACTAGAGTTATTTACACAAGCACTTGAAAACTGTACAGAAAGCATCAAGATAAGTGGTGAAAATATAGATAACATTCATTAGGCTGACAATACAATCATTATCACCGAAAGTGAGAAAGACCTGCAAACACTACTAAGCACAATTTGTGATACTGGGAAACAGTTTGATTTAACAATAAACATCAAGAAAACAAAACCATCTTCTTCTTCTTCTTCAGGTGCCATCTCCGCTACGGAGGTTGGCAATCATCATAGCTATTTTAATTTTTGAGGCAGTAGCTCTAAATAGTTGTTTCGAGCTGCATCCAAACCACTCTCTCAGGTTCTTCAACCATGAAATTCGTCTTCTTCCGATGCTTCTTCTGCCATCTATCTTTCCCTGCATTATGAGTCGTAGGATACCATACTTCTCGCCCCGCATCACATGTCCGAGATAGTGTAGCTTCTTTTCTTTAATTGTAAGTTCAACTTCCTTTTCTTTACCTATTCTTCTCAGTACTTCATTGTTTGTAACTCTATCTACCCAGGAAACCCTCATAATTTTTCTATAGGTCCACATTTCAAAGGCGTTAAGTCGTCCCATTGTCTCTACATTTAACGTCCATGATTCCACTCCATAGTATAGAACACTGTAGACGTAACATTTTGTTAGGCGTACTTTAAGAGCTAATGTTAAATCTTTGCTACATAGGACCTTTTTCATTTTTATAAAATTAGAACGTGCTTTTTCGATTCTGACTTTTATTTCTGCAGTGTAGTCATTATTTTCTGTTATAAGTGTTCCTAGGTAAGTGTACTTTTTTACTCTTTCGATCTGCTGGCCCTCTACTATCAAGATTTCGTTAGTATTATGGTTGTTTTTACTAATTTTCATAAACTTCGTCTTTTTGATATTGAGAGAGAGTCCGTACTCCCTACTACACCTTACTATTTTACTCATGAGTCTTTGCAGGTCTTGTAAACTATCGGCTATTATTACTGTATCATCTGCATATCTGATGTTGTTAACTAAGACTCCATTTACTCTTATGCCGACTGTTTCATCTTCCAGAGTTTCTCGCATTACCTCTTCAGAATAAGCGTTAAATAATAGAGGTGATAGTATGCAGCCTTGCCTGACTCCTCTCTTTATTTCCATTTCTTCAGATGTTTCTTTTTCAATTCTTACTATTGCTCGCTGATTGTAATAGAGGTGTGTTATTAGTCTTAAATCTCTTTCATCTAGGTTTTTATTTTTTAGGATTTCCATGAGTCGATCATGTTTTACTTTATCAAACGCCCAAACAAAACCATAGTTATCAGTAAATGGGGTAAAGTCATAACAAGGATCCAGATAAAAAAAATGAAGATATTAAACAAATGGACAAAATGAAATACTTATGTGTCTGGCCTAAGAAAAAGCTAAATCCGAAATTTGATTAAGAATAGTAGTAATGTTGACTTGTAATAGTGTCAAGATGCATCTTGACACTATTAAATCGTTTGAACAAAATCTAAAAACGTTTCTAGTTAGCCATGCTTTTTACAGTATCGAAGAATTTTTAAATTTTTAATGTGTTTCTGGTAATGTATTTTTCTTAATGTAAATTTTAATGTACTAAATTTTTAATGTTTTTACATTTGTATAACATATAATACTTCTTTGACTAGTCAGATAAATTTGTGAAATGTTGTATACATACATACATTGTATAAATTTCTAGACGAATAAATTCTATCTATCTATCTACTTAATGAGAAAGCTGGAAGTTTTTGAGATGAAGCTTTTTAGCAGAATTTTGAAAATACTCCTATTGGATAGGACTGATCTTATTATAAACAAAATGGTGTTGAAGAGAATGGAAAAGAGGGTCCTGACAAATATCCTAGCTGAAAAACAATCTTGACTTGATCAGGTTAAACACACAGACACTATGAAAAGTAGAACATAGAGACGAATTTGCAATAGTTATAGCCAACCTTCTTCTAGTCCTGACTTTGGAGTCGGCATTGACTTTGATTGATGGGATTAATAAATATACCTCAAACATTGAATTTCTGGTAGAGTAGTCATGATTAGGTCTTGCTGAAGAGACATGTAGGTGTCAGTGATGTAACGAATGTCATTTTTTTAACATTCGCGAATACAAATATCTGCTACTGACATTCGCGAATGCGGATGCGAATATTCAGTTTCTTTAAATTTGGTTCTATTTTGTAACGTTTTCTAAATTTATAATTAGAAGTTTATAAGTTTATTACATAATACCAAATAATAAAATAAAGTGAAGGCTGATAATTGATTGTACTAGGTTGTTACCTTTTCTTACTAAAAAAAGAATGTGTGTGTACTTTGTACGCACGTAAGAAGTTATACTTCTATTATATGATTTAAACGAAATTAATATACTTTTTATTTATATTTTATTTAACACGTTCGCGGACAAAGCGGCATATGCCGCTCTACTTTCTGGGACAAAGCGCGATATCCCGTCTAATGTTGAGAACGGCCAAAACGCAAAGCGGCTTACCACGCACATTTTTGTACATGAAATACTATTCAATCACCTTAGGTGTCCCAGCAAATAACATAAAATATTGTGAACTGTCCGTGTCGGTCAGTTTAGCTTTGAAATATTAGACGTGTGTTAGGCGGCGAGCACGTGGTACTATATCACTTCATTTTTGTTGTTTTTTGTTGATGTTTTGTTTATTTTGACTAGATTTGTTGGAGAATAATAAAAGTAAGTAATTGTTTTATTACGATTGTGTTATTTATTGGTAATTTGTATGCTGCTTATCAGTAGTAGAGACAGTAATAAAATGTTGAGGTTATATTTTCGGTAAATATATATTTTGTTTTTACAGAAAATGGATTCTAGAGAAGAAGCAAGGCTTCTTGGACTTATGGATGAAGTGAGCACAGATGAATTTGAAAGTTCTGAATCAGAACCTTATAGCTCTGATGATGATTTACAAGATCCATCATATCAACCCAGTAGTGGTGAAGATTTGTTGGCAAACGAGAATCTGTTTTCAAACGAAAATCACGAAGACAGAGTTGAGCCAGAAAATGACAAAACAGGTAATGATATACAAAATTTGCTAGAGGTGGGCGATATTGGAACTGATAACGAGTGGGATGATATTGCCGCAGATATTCCAGATTTTTTGTTTGACGATTCCCAAAGTGGCCTTCATCTTAATTTTGACACAGATACTCCTAAAGCTACAGACTATTTTTTTAAATTTTCGGATCAAGAAATTATGCAGCTAATTCTTGATTCAATGAACAAATACATTGAAATATTGACTAATGTAAATAGGCCCAAGCAAAAATACAGCAGACAAGCATCCATTAGGCCATTTACTATGGAGGAACTTCAATCACTTTTAGCTATATGCATATTACAGGGTCAAATAAAATACCCCTCTGTAAGGAAGTTGTTTTCAATGAATCCAGTTTATTATGCACCAGTTTTTCATTACACCCTATCTGGTAGAAGATTTGAAGAAATGCTGCGGTGTTTTAGCTGTGCTTGTAAAGAGGAAACAGAAGGAACTTATCCACTGAAAAAAGTCAATCCTCTGCTCGATAAACTATTACTCAATTTTCAAAAAGCTTATTACCCTGCAGAAGAAATGTCACTAGATGAATCATTGCTTCTCTTTCGTGGTCGTCTGAGTTTTCGGGTGTATATCAAAGGAAAAAAAGCGAAATATGGCATTAAGTTCTACGAGCTATGTACAGCAGATGGATACGTATTGAATATAAAAATTTATAAAGGAAAATCCGAAGATGTAGAAGGATTATCTAAAATTGAGTCGTTAGTACTGCAACTTATGGAACCTTATTTGGATAAAGGCCATCATTTATTCCTTGATAACTTCTACAACAGCATTTTGCTGTCAAAATCCCTTTTGGAAAGAAAAACTCATTCTACAGGAACTCTTAGACGAAACAGAAAAGGAAATCCAAAAGCTCTTGTAAACACCAATCTAAAGAAAGGAGAACACAAATGGCGAAGAGACGGTAGCATCTATATTTCAAAGTGGAAGGATAAAAGGGAAGTACTCTGCATAACAGCCAAATATCACCCAAAACTTATAAATGTACAGAACAGGTTTGGAAAGACAGTAATAAAACCTGAAGAAGTTGCCAGGTACAATGAGTACATGTCAGGAATAGATAGGAGCGATCAAATGGTGAGTTATTATTCTTCTCCACGGAAAACTATCAGGTGGTACAAAAAAGGGATGTTTCACTTACTGGATGTAGCTATATGGAATTCCTACTATGCAATGAAGAAGCACAAAAATGTAAAACTGACCCTTTTGGAATACAGAGAAAATTTGGTAAGAGAATTATTGAACATTCCAGAAGATATGAATGATGGGAGAAAACTGATGCATAAGGGAGCTTTGCACGGTGGAAAACGTCCTCGAATGGAAGTGAATATAGTTGTCAACCCTAACAATGAACAACACTTTCCAGATATAATTCCACACCCTACAGACCCCCGCAAAACTCACCATGTGAGGTGCAAGTGGTGTTTACGAAACAAAAAACGCAAGAAAACCAGATACTTGTGTAAAACGTGTGCCGATAAACCAGCACTTTGCATTGTACCGTGTTTTGAACTGTACCACAAAAATTAAATTTTTTAATATAAGCGTATCTCTGTATTATATTTTCGTTATAAGGATATTTCTTTATTATTTTTTACAGAAATAAAGATTTAGTTGCATTTACTAATCGAGAGCGGCATGTATTGCTTTGTACAGTTGCACAACTTTTGTGACATATATGGACATAGCGGCATTTACCGCACCTTGTTTTTTTTTATAAAAAACAACCCAAAACATTCTAAAATATTATGAAACTACTTTTTTATGACAGAAAAATAACAAATTTTAAGATTTTTACAAGTGTGTTTTTTGCGACCCCCTATAAAAACTAGGTGTCCGCGAACGTGTTAAATATTAAACTAATTTATACTTACTACTTCTCAAACATTTTTATTAAAACAGTGCCAAAAATTAAAATAATAAAAGAATAAAACACACACAAACACATTAAAAATGCCACAAATGATTTCTGAATATTAATTGTCAGAAAATTTTTAACTAAATACGTATTTTCTGAAAATAAAATTATATAATAAATATACTTACAATCATAAAATGTATAAAAAAAAATAAAAGTTTTTATTGGGATTCGAACCGGCTATCTGTGCGGTTGGTATATTGGGGTTCATTCGCCTTAAACGCTTCGCCAAGGAGGCAATGTGTCATTATGTGTGAAGATCGACTAACTAAACGGATTAAGCTTTTGACATTTTTGAATTAAATTAAATTATTTTGATTTCGAATTGAAATGATTTAGAATTGAAAAAATACAACAAAACATAGAGTAATAAAACAATATATTAGGTGAACATTGATAGAAATTTTGATGGTAATCAAATTATGTAAATAAAAGTATTACATACTATGTATTTTGGTAGGTTCAAATAGGTATGATACATTTACAATTATTACGTACCTGTTGCTTTTAAAAACTATTTAAATGTCACTACAATTATAAACTGTTTCTGTCCTCACAACAATAAAACTAATATATTATACATTTGTTTACCTTCATATTGAACAATTATTTATTATTGACAGATCATTTCAACACCCAATCAGAGCCCGTATAATGACTAATACCTACTGTCAGTGTGCGCATGTGTGCAGATCAATATAAATTCACCCTCAATCTCAATCGCACCTAAAGAAGTATAACTTAAAAAAAAAAGATGAGAAGTGAATAGATTTTGACTTTATGAACCTAATATCATCTTCAAATATTTTTTTTTCTCAAAATCATATTCGCAAACTATTCGCACCAATTTTGCGGATGGGAATATGCAAAAATATGCGAATATTCGTGAATGCAAATACGAATATTCACTACATTACTACTAGGTGTTTACGAATTAATCAAACAGTTTCTAAAAAACATACAGAAAGAAGTGTTAAAATCGCGTGATCTTTGAAGCAGCTTGTGCAATGAGTAGTTCTTCTGAGACCAAACAGGCTTACCTGGCTTAGTTACAGCTGAAGACTTGACAATTTTAAATTTTGAATAAACTGATGATCTTCTACTTCTCTTAGATAAAGAACTAGGTTGTTCTTTAAGTGGTTTTCTTACCAACTTAGTTTTCGAAGAATATGTAATCGGTTGTTTGATTGGTTCTAATGTTGTTGGAGCTCCAATGCTGTTGATAACTTTTGGATTTACATGAATTTTATTAGAAATATTTTCTTTTTGCATGGCCACGTTGGGATTGATATGTATCTTTCCTGGTACAATTGTGTTATTGTTTGGGTTGTAATTTGGATTCACAAATACTTTTCTGCTAAAATGTGGGTTAACTAAAACTTTCGATGGTACTGGTTGTTGTCCACCATCAAGAATGAAATTTTGTTTAATATAAACATATTTGTTTGGAAAGGGCACATCAGGGTCATTTAAACCTACAATATTTATGAAATTAATGATTTGTCAAGGAAATACATACAAACAAAACTTACTTGAACCTATATGGCTTTGCATATTGACTTCTTCACTGGTGCGGAATAATTTATTACAATTTAAGATAAGCTATTACAATTTTCTTTTAAAATTTAACATTCACACGATTCACACCCTGTGAAGTCTATAATATAATGACAAATGATATTCAATTGTCACTTTGTGGTTGGAATGACAAATGACACTCAGTCACACAGTCAAATACTGTCAAATGCTTATCACACGTCAAACTATGGTGATATAAGAAAATTGGCAACGTTGGAGGTAATCCCTTTTAACGTGAAGAGATTATGCTAAGCTATGGTTTGTTTTTTAACCAAGAGGAGTGATTCAAATTTACCGCGCTGTATTGCTTGTTTGTAATTGGTCCAACCGCAGGCAAGTTTACTCCATTGCTATAAAATTTTGACACTAATGACATTTATCAAATTTTGACACTAGTGACATTTCATAGGTTAATTAAGTTATATCGGCAGTTTTTGTGTTTTCTGTGTGATTCCTTTAATTTTTAGATTGTTAGTCTGCTTTTATATAAAAAGCAGTTGTTTTTGGAAGTCTTTAGCGTCGTATTAATTTAATATAATATTTATGGATTACCGTTGAGGGCCGACTAGATCAACCAAAAAAGAAGATGTATTTGGTTATTATTCTAGTGACTTTCTTGGGTGTGAATCTGTCTTTTTAGGTTACTCCTCCTGGTTAAAAAATAAACTATAATGCTACAAGATAAATTGCACACCCGGAAGTCGTGACGTAACTGGAGACCGACAAGTTCGTAAAGGCCGCGTCCCACCATCAAATAATTTGATCAAACTGAAAGTGACAGTTGTGACGTCACATCCTGAGTGTTTATTGTGGATAATAATGAAAAATTTTAATTTTAAATAAAGTACAAAGACAACTCAATACAAAAAATTTGATCAATCTAGACTGATAGTGAGAAAACAGATTTTTAGAATTTCAAAAAAACTGCAATTGTGACGTCACTTTGACGTACTTCCGGAGTTTGCTCAAACTGTTTGATCAAATTATTTGATGGTGAGACGCGGCCTTAATGGTTCGTAATTATTCCTAATGTTCGATTACTTTGAATTGTTCGCGGTTGTATTTTATATTTTATTTTTGACAGTTATTTTGACTGGAATCCCGACACTAAAGGCCGCGTCCCACCATCAAATAATTTGATCAAACTGGTTTGAGCAAACTGAAAGTGACAGTTAGTGACGTCACATCCTGAGTGTTCATTGTGAATAATAATGAAAAATTTTAATTTTAAATAAAGTACAAACAAGTTAGACAACTCAATACAAAAAATTTGATGAAACTAGACTGAAGGTCGCGTCCCACCATCAAATAATTTGATCAAACTGGTTTGAGCAAACTGAAAGTGACAGTTAGTGACGTCACATCTTGAGTGTTCATTGTGGATAATAATGAAAAATTTTAATTTTAAATAAAGTACAAACAAGTTAGACAACTCAATACAAAAAATTTGATCAAACTAGACTGATAGTGAGAGCACAGATTTTTAGAATTTCAAAAAAACTGCAATTGTGACGTCACTTTGACGTACTTCCGGAGTTTGCTCAAACTGTTTGATCAAATTATTTGATGGTGAGACGCGGCCTTAAAATCTCCCGAATTTTTATTCCAACCTACACGTCCTCACCAACATTGTTTCCTATTGGCCATGAGTCGATGGGTAGAGGGGATTTGACAGCTTTCGCCAGCGCTGTTAGTGGCAGTTTTGTGCATTTATCTGATAAATTTAAATGGCGCGCCATGGGTAGATGAGAGGGGATTTGACGGTTTTCTCCAGCGCTGTTAGTGCAGCGTTGCCACATTTAGTAGATTTCTACTTTTTTGGTAGATTTTTTATATTTTTTAAAAAATTCTAGTAGGCAACATTTTTTAGTAGATTTTTGGTATATTTTAACATTTTCTTATGACTAAAATAAAATTTGCTTTTTAATAGTATTTACCCCATTTCTAAATTAATTTTTAGACATTTTGTTACAATTTCCCAATGTTATTACCGAAAATAAGATTCAGGACGTAGATGATGAATAATAAACAGAAATGAAACTGGATTCTGGTGTAACAAACTTGGAGATTTCAAGTAGCAGTGCAATCAGTACCTATTTCAGGTGTTATTGAAGAGTTCTGGCATTCGGTGAGCCTGTTAGAAGCTAACGATGGAAAACTAAAATATCTAAGGCCCGGTCTTTTCACCTCCGAATAAAAGTTATTCGGAGGTTTATTTGACAGATTTACATGTAATCTGTTGGATAAACTTCCTAATACATATTTATTCGTAGGTGAAAAGACCGGGCCTAATTATAATATGTAACTTTGCAAAACAACAAATGTTGTGTTTGCGTGTTTCTAATGTAAAATGCGAAATAATTGTTTGAAGAATGTGATCCAGACATGCAGATGTTAAAATCAGTGGATGACAAAATATTATATACAAATATTAAATATGAAACTGATAAAAATTAATTATAGTTGGTCATTTTATTCCCCAGTTAAGATATAAAAAAGTTTGGTTGTTGTTTACAAACAGTCATATTAATTTCTAGTTAAACTCCCTCTGTGGCTCAGTGGTAAGAGCACCTACCTTTGGATCGAAAGGTCCGAATGGTCGTGAGTTCGAATCTCACCAGGGTAGAGAATTTTTCGTTTATTATAAATTAATAAATGAAAATAGTTTCTATCCTTGTGGGATCGGTACCCACCGGAGGGACCGCAGACGTTCGGATACAATTAGCGTCTCTGCAAAGATAATGACTTCGACTTTGCAAAGTAACAAGACACTTACTCAACACACACACACTACACATAACACTAGCTACCTGATTGGTAAAATCCACTGTACCATCACCATGCCAATGCCCATAGTTGTCGAGGCATTAGCTAAATAAAAAAAATTTCTAGTTAGTCAGCTGTTATTTTTATTATAAAAAGTCCTAAATTATATACAAATATATTAATACAAGTTTTATAGTATATTTTAGTTTTTGATAAGTAGATTTTAGTAAGCTAAACTTACAGTAGATTTTCTAAATAAAATGTGGCAACGCTGTGTTAGTGGCAGTTGGCAGTTTTGTTTTGTGCATTTGATAAACTTCATAAACTGAAATGGCGGATAATATGGATTTTTCAAAAAAGAAAACAATATATTGCAGCTGTTGTATTGATTCATGTAAAAATATTGAATATAACAGTACTGAATGCAGTTATTATATTCGGAAACATTGCGTACATGTCCTGCATCAACTAAATCCTTTCCTTTTTTGGTGTTGCTGATTGAAATTGGATATCATGGGAAATAAGACTTGAATCCAGTATAATGTTTAATATCCATTTTGATAGAATTCAAACAAATTACAATTCATACAAATTACAAATTTTAATAAGCAAAGCAGTAAGCACACAAACATAAACAGAGGTAACCTTTAACATGTTAAATAATTCATATAAACTTATTCTTTTTCTCAATGGCCTTTTGCTTAAGCAGTGATCCAGTCGCATGAATTTATATATTAAATATTAAAATTATAATGAATAAAATAAAAAAACATAATTAATTTTACTATTAATTCTGTGGATTCGTTTAGTAATCAGGTTACAATAATATTTCAGTTCACAATTTGTGTATTTCTAGATAAATATCTATTTTTCTCGTTTTGTATATTTCACATACATAAATTTTATCAGAAAAGTATAAGTTTCAAACCGCGAGATAGCGCTACCGTCGAAACTCACAGCCAATTCGCTCCGAGCGTTAACAAAGTGTCAAAGCAAAATCGACCGACCTGCTCATGGTGGCGGTTTTTTGAAATTTTATAAGGACGCTTTGTGTATGTTTAAATGAGATATTTAAAAAAATGCCGTGTCACGCTAGTGATATTATGTAATAATATAAACAGAAAATAAAAACGCACTATAAATTCTTCACTTTCCAATATTGATTATCACCCAACAAACATTTTAAGTTGATTTAACGTTTCATCAGCTAATTTTAGAAGCTTGCATGTTGAACAAAGGTAGTCGATTAATTTGTTTATGCATCTGTTCAGTTTCTAAACAGGCGAAAAAGGAGAAGATAATCAGCTTAAAGCTGAATAAAGTAGCATTTATAAGCGCTTCTTCAACTTTTATATGGCTATTCATATTGCTACTGTACCACTTCTGCAAAATGAAGAAATACTTATTCAGTTTCTAAACAGCTTTACTTTCAGCCTTTGTTCAGCTGCTTTTGACCAATTTTCACGTGTTATATAATTTGTTTCCTTGCTGAAAAGTAGCTTTTGCAGATATTATACAGTCTATTTTTCAACTCTTCTTCAGCTTTTTATAAATAAAACAAAAATGTTTTTTTTATATATTTATTACGATTTATTATCGACATTAGCTTTCTTTTAACTTCAATTTCACACTTATTTTATTATTTTATTTAAAATCGTAATACTTACTTTTTTTATTTTATAGTGTCTTCTGTGCGATTTGAACCTGCTACCTTTCGATCCATATATCACTGCCTATCCCACTGAGCTAATCTGGCACTTACCAAAAATGTGTATTTTATTGTATAAATGAAAAGCTTTGGAAGCTGAACAACAGCTGAAATAAATTTGAAGAAGCGCTGTTTATTTGTCGAACAAAAGCTGAAAATAATTATCGGAATTTTAGTTGAATAACTTCTGAATACTTGCTACAAAAGTAAACAACGCCACATTCACTAAATTTTAGCTGAATTGAGATTGATTATTAGCAGAACAAAACACTCCTGGGATTTACCGCGAAAATACTGTCTTGTCTGTAAACGGAGATCAAAATTTATTTGTTTTTCCTATTTTTATAGTGATTTTTGCGTAAGTTTTAAGTCAAAATGAATAATTGTAATCCAGGTAAGTACGTTGTTTATTATTTATTCTTTAAGTATATAAAGTGTTTGTAAAAATGGATATTAATAGTTATCAATATTATACATTTAAAAAAACATTTATACATTTAAACAAAAATTATGAGAATAAATGTAGCACTTGATAACATTCCCCCTTTTCTTAATTTCTGGCTGTAAACTTGTCTTTTTTGTATCATTGCTCAATATTAAACTTCTTTCGCCAATTCTATTAACAATTTGATGCAAACTGTTATATATTTCCTTGGCGCAATAATTTTTTTAGTTGAAATAATGTATTCTCAAAATGGTACGTAGATATTGTAAAAAGTTGTCCAAATCTATTAACATCATCAACCACATGTTCTAAGTTATAAATGTTGCTTGTAATAAATTGTACGCCATAAATAATCTTAAAATCATCTATATATTTTTCAAACATTAATTGGGCAACCGAACGATTTTCAGCATACATGTCAGAAGAACATATTCTAACAGCAACAAAAAGAAGTAAAAAATGTTTATAAACGTCAGTGTTCAACACATCTTTTAAAATAACAATTCCAATATAATTAAGAAAATTGCGCCATTCTACTTCTTTCCAGTATGCCAGGCAATCTAATCCTCTTGTGGAACGATGAATTTCAGATGGAAGTTTCACAGATATTAAATGTTTGGAGATCCTCTCAATATCACGAGCACATAGCTTACTTGAGAAACCCATAGAACCATCTTTCCATCCTGTTAGACAACGCTTCATCACACCTAGCTCTAAAAGATGTAGTTCATCTGCTACTATAAAATCCTGCACCATGTCAACTTCGGAAATTTTCAAAATTGGTGACTCTTGCCCTTTATGGTGCTTACCATAATGTTTACTTCTGAATTTTGCATCAGTTCTAAGAGGACATTTTATATCAGGAAATACAACAGTTCGAGAAAGATAAGAATATTCGCCTTCAGTAGTGCATTTAAGGCATCCATTAATCCCATTGAAATTGACTACACCTGTAAAATAAACTAGTCAATTTAAGCAATAATTAAAAAAAACAGATACCTTTAATAAATGCCCGTGCAGGTGAATCGCAGATAAAGCATCTAATTTTTATGTGAATCATATGCCCATTAACACAGAGTCCATTTGATTGCAGCCGCTTAACATCCTCAACAAAAGGCTCCAAAAATTCCTTTATATCTAGAGGCTTGTTATTTCCATGGAAAATGCCAACAATCATAGGTTGTATATCAGGCATTTCATATATGCTACATAAAATTGGCCAAAACTGACGTTTGGAACTTTTTTTTATATTGGCAACCCATCTATATTTACATTGAGCTGTATTAACATGTCTTTTGACAAGTTTTTAAAAGTGTTCGTTAGACAAACGTCAAGACCTTGATGCCAATAATATTCTCCACCCTGTATAACTTTACAACTTTTTTTCGTATTTTGTGGCGTTTTTAATAATGTTCTAGCATCGATAAATAAACTAGAATCATACTGTCTCTTGATTATTTGTAGGAGATCTTTTAGAGCTGCATGTGTAATATTATGTCGGATTGCCCAATTTCCTAATTCGGTACTTAAACAAGGCAATAATTGCGTTTCAGTATCTTCTGTTTTAAAAATGTCTTCATCAATAAACTGGTCACCATCATCTGATGTTTCACTGGTTTTCATTAGATTATCGTCAAGATCACTTGATGTGCTAGAAATACACTCCTGTTCTTTAGAACCTATGTAACAAATTATTTTTTATTTAAAATATACTCACAAAATTAAAACAAAATTACCTGATCCTGATGCTGTGTCGTTAGCTTTTGAATGAGAAGAAACACTACTTGGTGCATATAGATTTTTTAAAAACTCTTCATAATTTGAACGGTTTACCTTTAATTTTCGGTAATAATGGCCAGATTTTTTTATTTTTTTTAAATTTTGAATTGATTTTTTATCCATATTTTTTAAATATTAAGTAAAGCACAGTGTATATCTTTTATCTAAATAATTAAAATTATATAGCAAATATAAGCAACTGTATAATACTTAATAATCATCAGCTGCAGAAGCCATTTTTCATCGAACTTAAGTATACACCTTTTGCAACGAATATGAACGATTTAATTAAATTAAGCTCCTTTTCAGCTTTATATCAGCTTTTATAAAGTTGCTGATTAAAAGTACTTACAAAAGTTCTGGACAAGCACTATTTCAGCCCAGAATATAACTGAATAGAGAAGGTTGAATAATGTATTATGAACTGACTTAAATTCCGCTTCCCCAGCCTCTTGTTCAGTTTTTTTTACATTATTGATCAAAAGTAGACAAAAATTCTGCAGCAGCGCTAGTTCAGCTTAGCATTCAGCTGAATAAGAAATGCTGAATACTATAATACAAAGTGCCTTAAATAGCGCTTCTCCAGTCTAATATTCAGCTTAAGTCAATTGGCTGCAAAAGGGCTTACAAATAACCTGAAGCAGTGTTTGTTCGACATATTAAACAGCAAAATAGCTTAAACAGCCTTTGTCACTTTTATGCGACTACTAATCAGCTGCAGTACTCAGTATTTAGCTTGACCAGCTATTATATGTTTGTTGGGCAGTTTGATTTTGTATGCATAACCTCACTATCGCAGTTTATGTCAATAAATATTTATTAACGAAAAAGAAAATATTTTGTTGCACTATAAATTACAGTATAAATTAATAACTAATGAATTCTAACAATTGTATTCGGTTATTATCACTACAAAATAAAATATTCAAGTTTAACAAAATAATCCCATAAGACTTAATGTTAAAACGTCCTTACAAAATCTGACAGCGTATCACGTGACTGTACGTAGAGGGGAGACGCACGGAGCCAATTGGGACCGTGCAAGTTCGGCAAAGCGACCCCTATTTCTACGCTCTGTACTTTTATTCGCACTTTTAATTATATTGGCCAATTATATTAGTCCTGGTTAATGGATAATTGTCAAGGCCATAGTCCAAAAAATAATAAGAAGAAAAAAAAAAGAATGTGTGTGTACTTTGTACGCACGTAAGAAGTTATACTTCTATTATATGATTATATGATTATATGATTATAAACGAAATTAATATACTTTTTATTTATATTTTATTTAAATATTAAATTAATTTATACTTAATACTTCTCAAACATTTTTATTAAAACAGTGCCAAAAATTAAAATAATAAAAAAATAAAACACACACAAACACACATTAAAAATGCCACAAATGATTTCTGAACATTAATTGTCGGAAAATTTTTTAACTAAATACGTATTTTCTGAAAATAAAATTATATAATAAATATACTTACAATCATAAAATGTATAAAAAAAATAAAAAAATAAAAGTTTCTATTGGGATTCGAACCAACTTACCACGCGGCTGGTATTTGCGTTGTATTGGGATTCACCCGCATTAAAACTGCACCACAGAGACAGCTTGTCATTATGTGCGAAGATCGTCTAACTAAACAGATTAACCTTTTGACATTTTTAACTTATGTAAATCAAATTATTTTGATTTTGAATTGAAATGATTTAGAATTGAAAAAATACAACAAAACATAGGGTAAGAAGACAATATATTAGGTGAATATTGATAGAAATTTTGATGGTAATCAAATTATGTAAAAAAAAGTATTACATACTACTTATGTATTTTGGTAGGTTCAAGGTAGGTATCGGAGCCCGTATAACGACTAATAAATTTCGCAATCACTTGCGTCGTGCAAAGTGGCTATGTTCAAATATCATAACAAAATTTGATCAACTATTTATAAAACACTTACCAGTGAAAGATTCTTTAGCTTTGAATAAGCGAGATCTGCGGCACTCATACTAGGCACAGTTTGATGAGCTTTCACATTGGCATGCAACAATCATCTCTTCTATGTAAATAAGTCCAAAAATATAATATGAAAACTATTTAAAAAGGCAGTATAACCATTAACTAACTTTTTGTTTGTTGTTTCTCTTCCTACAAATTTTAAAACGCAACAAGCATACATTAGGTTTGTTCCAACACGACCAAGAACCGTCAGATTACCGTTTCGTTACTAGATAATTAACGTTCCATGGGTTCCATGGGAACGAAATAATACGTTCCATGGTACTGCGCAGGACGGTGATCGTTACATGTACGGTTCTCAGTCGTGTTGGAACAAACCTATTATAACCAAACACAGTCCCACAGCTGTGCCACAGCTGCCATATTGGATAATTTTTGTCATGTCATTTGAACATCCAATCAGAACAAAGTTATAATGCGCATGCGCCCGGTCGCTAGGTTTTCCCATATAAAATTTCACCGTCATTACGCCCGTAAAGAAGTATAACTTCAATAAGATTCAGGTTATGTTATGAAAATTTAAACAATTGTATGTAGTAAATAAAATTAGTTATTAAAATGCAGTACTGCAAGCAAAATACAATTAATTAAATTTACCTTTATATAATAATTGCATATCATATCAATATTGTGGAGCAATATATATTTTTTCTGCTTCAATGACAGAAGGTATGAAATATACGTCAATTTGACAATATGAATTATTTAAGATAGTTGCAATATTTCTCCGCGACTCGCGCACGGTCGTTTCTCGTTTCCCTTTCAAGTACTTGCACACCGCGAATTCAGTGTCCTCACGCTCTCTTCCCGATTTATTCTAAGAACATGGCAACACTGCCCTCTCGTGTTCATTATATCCGTAGCTAACTTCTCGGACTCCATAACTAACTAAATGTCAAATGAAATGTCGCTGTTTTCTGCATGTTTTCTGTTTTCGTGTTTTCTTATAAAGAAACGTGACTGATTTTTTACTTTTTGAGTGTAAAAATTATCATTGGAATAAGAATGGAAGTAAAACAAGAAATTGGCGAGGAAACGTTTAAAATAGAAATAGAGTATAATGATTTGGACGATGCTCTTTTAAATGGTTTTAAATGTGAAGTTCAGGAGGACTCTAATAGGCAAAATACACATGATACAAATGATTCTGAAAAGTTAGAGAATTGTTCCACAAATGCTGAAATAGAACAACATGGAAATAAATTTATTAGCGAAGAAACGTTTAAAATAGAAATAGAGTATAATGATTTGGCCGATGCTCTTTTAAATGGTTTTAAATGTGAAGTTCAGGAGGAATCCAATAGACAAAGTACACATGATACAAATGATTCTGTAGACTTAAAGAATTGTTCCACAAATTCTGATATAGAACAACATGGAGATAAACTTAACCCATTTGTAGAAAATCTAAAAGCTGAAGGTAAGTTACAAAATATTTAGTATTATACAGTAGTCTCTTTATAAGGATTCCCTATATAAGGATATTTCCTCTATTACATAACGATGAAAATACTAAACGTTTTTTGGTTTGTCATAAGAACAATGTATTAATTCTTTCTCTATACAGATATCGATCACTTTTTGAGCATTCAATAGTCGATAACCTCACTTTTCAAGAAATAACTGATAACCATGCGCGTTTATGTATCGCGGTTGTATTTCTATCTCAATCTGTGAACAGTCAACATGTTTTCGAAAAAGCGTAAAGTACTCCCAGTTGCAGTACTTTACATATTATTAAAAGTTAACCTATTTTAAATTAATATAGGTTATTTAGTACAGTATTATTATTACAATAATGAATTTTGTCTCTCTCTGTATAACAATCTCTCCTTCTAAAGATGAAAATTCTCGGTCCCTTGCATATCGTTATAGAGAGAGAGAACTGTAGTTAAGTACCTTAGTGTAGGGGTTCTCAATCTGTGGTACATGTACCACAAGTGGTACATATCATTATTTGTGGTGGTGGTGGTACACTTCTTCTTTCTCATAATCCCTAATGAGAAAATTGTTTTATTTAATGAGTAATACATGTTAGTAGCCTTCTTCAGATTATTACTTATTGTCTGTTTTCCCATCATCTGTTATTATATTTCCCAAATATTCAAATGTAGATAATTGTTCTATTATGTGTTCTTTTACTGTTATGTTTGTATTCCTTTCTTTTTTTTTCATCTTCATTTATTAGGTATCATAAGTTTTGTTTTATTGAGATTCATTTCTATTTTTAAGTTCTGTGGTGGTACACAATACAGAAAAACACAGCCAAAATCCTGCATATTTGTAGTTAATTAGATTACCTAGCTAGATAGGTATTCAGTTTAGTGGTATCCAAAAAAATTTAAAAGAATTTTGTGGTACACTTCGCATCATAAAAACTGGTACACTTTTTTTTCCCAATGTAAATCTGTGTTCAGACTGGACACAGTGGTTCGTGAATCACTTCGTTTTGCCGTCACAGATAACAGGGGCCTGATTCTAATTCATTTCGATGTCACAATTTAATTTCGAGTCTGCCATGATGGTCGCAATTTATAGCGATTCTTATTCATTTCGAAATTAGTTACAACTGGGGATATTAACGTTATCATCATTCTAGTTCGGATCTCTGAACAGTAAACATATCGAATACCTGCTCCGCATAGCAATTAGTGATAAGTTTTTAGTGTAATTACTTTTACGATTAAGGTTGTATATTTAGATTATAGTTTTAACAAACTGTATAAAGGTAAGAGATTTTAATATATTTATTTTCCAATGAGCGTTACATCTGATGGGGGTAATAAACCCCCAGATGATATGATTATTGAGGAAAATGACATAGGTAAATATAATTTGGATAACAAATATTCAGAAAATGATATTGGTCCCTATTATGTTACTGTAGAACCAAAAGAAAAAACAAACCATTTGTCAGCGGTAAAAATGGGTTTCTATCTTTTTAATAATAATACATTTAAAAATGACGTTTTAGATATTAAAAATGTAGGGAAGGACAAAGTTAAAATTATTTTTAAAAGTTTTAATGTTGCTAATTCAATTATTGGTCATGAAATAATAAATTCAAATAAATTAATAGCGTACATTCCTCTTTTTTTCAACAACAAAAGAGCCATTATACGCCAAGTGGATACATTCTTTGACGAAAAATATCTATTAGAACACATTGAAAGCGACATGAAAGTTGTTGAAGTAAAGAGAATGAAGCGCAAAATTATTGATTCAGATAAAGAAGTACAGTTAGTTCCTAGGCAAATGATTATAGTTAACTTTTTAGGAAACAGCCTACCACAAACAGTAAAAATTAATTTGGTTCGTTTTACGGTAGAGCCGTATATTTATCCGGTAGTTCAGTGTTTCAAATGCTTTAGATTTGGACACACGGCAAAGTACTGCAGGAGTACAAACTTTAAATGTAAGAGATGCAGCCAAGAGCATAGTGACGAGAATTTTCAATGTAATAATGTAGAATTCTGCATTCATTGTAATAAAACTGGACATCAATCTATTTCAAAAAAGTGTCCAAAATATCAAACTCGACACAATATTAAAAAAATAATGTCAGAAAAAAATATAACCTTCAAAGAAGCAGAAACAATAGAAAAAAATCCAACTTATTCTAAAATAGTACTTAATAATAGATACGATTTATTGAACAATCAAGAAAATTTTCCTTCTCTTCAACATAATGAGGATAGTAATTCATCTGCTAAAAATTGGGTACCTAAGCCAGTACATCATTTTCCTAAAAAGCGTAAAGCTAACTCACCCATAGAAGTTAAAAATGCACGTACTTTCACACCTAAAGCAATTACCCGACCATCTACTTCTAAAACCATTTTACCCAATCCTTATAGAGACGAATTTCAACAATATAAAGAAAAACTTCAACTAGGAATTTTAGAGAAAATACCCAAAATCTTTGAAAATATTTTCAAAAAATTTGAAATGACGGTACCAAATAAACAATTGTTTTATGAAACACAAAACGAAGTAAAATACATATTAAACTCAATATCAATTAGTGATAGCGAAGACGATAACTATAGTTAAAATGTTACATATACTTCAATGGAATTGTAACTCAATTATTAAAAATAAAGCTAACTTACAATATTTCTTAAATTCTTCTAGCTTATCATTTGATATAATTATTTTAAATGAGACTTGGTTATCCAAGAAAAGAACTTTTTCTCTTAGTGGATTTAATTTTGTTCATGTGGATAGACAAGATGGTTACGGAGGGGTTGGTATACTTATTAAAGACAACTTATGTTTTTCGGAGTTAAATTTAATAAAAAATTATAACAGTGATATTGAACTTTGCGGAATAAAACTTAATACTTTCAAAATTTCTCTGGTTTGTATTTACAAACCTCCTAACGTAAAGGCTACTACAAATGATTGGTTATCAATATTTTCACAACTACATGGTGATGCATTGATATGTGGTGATTTCAATGCCCATCACACCAATTGGGGATCCGCACTAAACAGTACACAAGGGAACAAGTTGTCAGATGCAATCGAAGAGACTAAATTAACTATATTAAATGATGGTAGGCCAACTAAACTAAGTCGTCCTAATGAAAGATAAAGACATAACTACTCTTTACACTGATGGATCTAGGACGGTAGATGGCGTCGGTTGTGCCGTTTTTATTCAAACCGCCAACCAATCATTATTGTATCAGCTCCCAAAACATAGCAGTATATACACTGCAGAATTATTTGCTATTCAAAAAGCCATAAGTTGGTTAATATCAAAAAATATTGAAAAAGCAGTTATTATGTCAGATTCTCAATCTTCATTGATGTCTATTCAAAGTACCAAATTCGAGACGCTAAAATGTCCAATATTATGCGACATTAAAAGATACCTTCAAAATATTGATGTAACTTTTGTTTGGGTAAAAGGACATATAGGGATAATGGGTAATGAAAAAGCTGATCAATTGGCTAAACTTGCAATTACAGAGGGAGAATTCTGTAATATAATTACTGAAAGAGATAACAAAAATATTATACAATTTAACATCCAGTCGCAATGGGAAAATCAATATATTAATCTAGCAAATTCATCATTCAACCCATACTTTAGTATTCATCCAAAATTGCCAGGTTCTTCTTATTTTAAATTAATGCACACACACTCTAAATTATTTTCCGCCTGCTTATTTCGTATTAAAACAAACCATGGCAAATTTCCTGCTCACTTATCCAAATTAGGTATAACACAAAATGCATTATGTAGCTGTGGGTCTTTCGGAGACTTAAATCATATATTTTTTAATTGCAATAATTATAACTTAAATACAAAAATTCTAATACAATCACTTATTCAAAAGAATTATTTACCACCCTACCATATCCATAATGTTGTCTGTACCACTGATATGAACATATTAAATCTGCTAATTAGTTTTCTCAAAAGTAATAATATATATTTATAAATGTTTATAATATGAATTTATTTTATTATCGTACATAATTATCTTGATAATTATGACATAAAAAAAATCTGTGGCAAATGGACTTGCATCCAAGCCAAAAACAAGCACACACACACACAACGTTATCATGTTGACACTGCTCAGAATTTGGGTTGCGCTTCAGTTTATTGGATATATTGGCTACGCAACCAGCGAAACATTTGTTGATAGTCTGAGAAAATTATCGAAAAAATGCCATTTTTGGGATAAGTTATTTACCAGCTATTCTATTGCTAAAATCGAATCTTAAGATTGCATATATTAGTAATATGGGGTATGACAAGTCCGCAGAAAGTGTGTTATTTTATTTATAAATAAATTAGGACTCCTAAATCTTTTTTTTTTTCAATTGGTGCTCTGTAACTCCTAAGATTTTTTCTTTAAACCAAAAACACTCAAATAAAAATTCACCGTAATTTAGTTCTGCACAAAGTTATTTTTTTCCGATTTCCTTCAACGAAAATCTTAATCGGAAAATCCGAGTTTTTCCAAAAAAATCTGCAATTTTCAATTAAAATTTTAGGGAAGTAATTATTTTTCAATAATTAAATAAATTGATGACATGAAAGATTTTTTTATAGTAGATTATACAGTGCGGTGGAATAAGTGTTACCCCCCCCCCCTGTTAACTTGTTTATTTTAAGAATATAAGCAAAACGCTCGGACAGGTCGATTTTTAAACTAACTATGGTATATTATAGCATCAACGTTTTGAATTTTACGCGATCCCTCTTCAGGTGACAGCCATAACTTTGATTTTTTTTAAATGGGAAAGTACTTCATGTGACACCTCATTTAAAAGCCCTCAAAATACTGATTTCAAAAATGTATAATACTCTACTCCTATTTGAGAGAGTAGGCACAAAATTTTGGTCGAATTATTTTTAAATACATTCATTTTTTTCGAATCCTGAGAGAACTAATAAGTATTTTTGAAAAATTTAAACGCAGAATGAAATATCACGGCATTATCGAGAGTAAAGAGTCCCTAAGAACTTCTATAATGTTTATTTTAATATGTCACAGGCATAAAAAAAAAGAGAAAATTTAGTCTAATATTTAATTTCAAATATATCATTCAAAATAAAATTTTGTTTCACCCCTTCGTAATAATCTAATCTTTCATTATGCGTTTAAATTTTTCAAAAATACTTATTCGTTTTCTCAGAATTCGAAAAAAAAATAAGTGCATTTTAAAATATTTCGACCGAAATTTTGCGCCTACGCTCTCAAATAGGAGTAAAGTATTATACATTTTTGTAATCAGTATTTTAAAAGCTTTTAGATGAGGTCTCGCATGATGTACTTTCCCATTTAAAAAAAATCAAAGTTATGTCTGTCACCTGAAGAGGGATTGCATAAAGTTCGAAACGTTGATGCTGTAGTATACAGTTATATAAGTATACATAAGTTAACAGAGGGGAAACACTTATTCCACCGCACTGTATATCAGGAGGCCGGCGACAATCTAACCAATAGTTTAGCAATAATTAAATTGTTAATTAAAAAATTTTGGTTGAAATAATAACTAGAAAGATTATACACCAGATTAACTATGATTTTCATACCTATATAAAAGCACTATATACCTATTCAACATACTTTACAGAATTGAAATTGGACTATTTGAGCGGTCTCAGGAATGTTATAAAGAAACAATTTTTTGGCTTATAAACAAATAGAACCCCTCAGAAAATATTAGATTAAATTACATTAAGTTAACGCTGTTCAAAAGGGCACGGTTTCTGTCCTTTTCGAAGAAAAAAAATTTAATTGCGAGGAGTGGTTCCAGGTACGACTGGTCAAAGACCAGTATTTGTGACAGAGTTATAAACAACAGGATTTCAATCTTTGAACCATTACCTTTTTATTCCGGTCCTCTTTGTACATACAAATTCTCAAGACACTAATAACAAACAAGATTTATGTCACCAAATTATTTATTTATTGATAAATAATTACTATTTTTTGTTTTTTACTAATTTCAGTTGAGAATTAAAGATTTTGTTTGGAAACCCCGAATTTTCCGAGGAAAATTTCCGCCGACTGAAATCGGAAAAAAAATATCTATGTGCAGAATTAAATAACATTGAATTTTTATGTGAGTGTTTTTGGTTTAACGTTAAAATCTTCTGAGTTATAGAGCAATAATTGAAAAAAAGATTTAGGAGCGCTAATTTGTTTATAAACCAAATAGCACACTTTCTGCAGACTTTGCATAGCTATATTACTAATATACGAAATCTTAAGATTTGATTCCAGTATGTTCAGCAATAAAATAGCTGGTACATAATTTTCCTTGTTTTATACTAATTTTCCCAGATTATTACCTTACATCTTTCATTGAGTTGATAATTCACATTGTGGAAATTCTCAATAATTATTCTATTTATTATATTTCTAATTTAATACTATTCTATCTAATTCCTCCAAAACCAGCAAATTTCCATAAAACTCAGCCATATTAATACCTTTTGCTTTAGTTTTCCTTGCAAGAAACAAACAAAACGCATCTCCTAAACTAAACCTAACCTCGCTTTCGGCCATTCATTCATATCTGTCACAATAATTTCGACTCGAAATTATAATATCAACCACTTTTTTGGAGTCGCTATTAATTTCGATAGTCGCTATTTTGTGACGTCATTTCGTTAGTTCAACTAAAATCCACAAGGCTCGCACAGTCGCATTTCAACGTCGCCATATTGAAAGTGACTTATTTTCAGTCGAAATTTGAATTAGAATCATGGCCCAGAATTTCACTAAATCTAAATACAAAGTAATAGCGTTTAAAAATGTATATTTTGAATTGTATTAACATATTAAATTCCACACTGGTTTACTTAAAAGTTATTCATTTTGTATTAATTTCAAATTAAATTTTTAATTTTTCCAGTGTGTTTTATATATTCTACACCAGCGGTTCTCAATCTGTGGTACATACATCTCATTCTTTGCGGTGGTACACAAGACACAAAAAAAATTAAAATAGTAGTGCTTAGTAAGTCTTGATAATACGATCTAAAAATATAGGTGGTACCAAAAATAATAAAAAGAACTGTAGGTGCTACATGACTCAAAAAGTTTGAGAGCCCCTGTTCTACACTACACAGCTTAATACAGTTTTGTGCTACAATTTACGAGAACCCAATCACCTCTCGATTTGACATTAAACATAATAATTTAAAGTTGTGTCTAGTGTTGGAAAATTCTCGAGAATAAAAAATCGGAGAATATTCCCGAGAATATTCTCGATATGGAGAATTTTCTGAGAATAAACCTTATGACGCGCTTTATGGATATTGTTTAAGATGAAATAGGGTATTAAAAATCATTAAATTATATACAAAATTATGAGACGAAACAACAGTGAAACAAAATCTATTTGACAAAAAAAAATGAAATTTTCTTAACAGCAAATACTGGATGTAGTGAGCTAATCAGAAAAAGATGAGGCCTCAGATTCAGAATCTATTTCTATCATTAGCTCATCCTGGTCATCTACATTCTACATTTCAATGTACTGATGAGTTGTGGGATTTTGTTTTCCACTAGTCGCCAGCTCAGTCATGGATTGGTCTACGTCTAACAATTTTAAATTGTGAGCAATAAAAGTTACCTTATCACCGTAAGTTCACTAGTAAGACGGCTTCTTTTAGAGGAGTGGATAAAACCATAAGTACTGAAACTTCTTTCAGTCGATGCACTGGATGAAGGTATGCTTACTGTCATTGGACGAATCTAACAACTGTGTTGGCTGAAAAGCAGTCTATCCATAATTCGAAAAAGTGTTTCGAATAAAAGACCTATTTTTTCGTAAGGAATCCAAATCTGCAATAAAATATGGGGGCTCCTATTTAAGATTTTAAAGTAACCCCCCACCCCACCTCCGTGGGGGTCGTGTTTGGTGCCATTCGATAGATTTTTCAAAAATATTGAATAAGTGTATTTTAAAATTTCACAAGGAAATATGTAATACAAAAAACAGTAAAGTCCTTTATAAGAGGTCGAAAACCAGTTATGTGATTGTGATGTAGCCCTTTTTAGGGATTTTAAATACCTCTTATAAAGGATTTTACTGTAAGTGTATTTTACACTTTTTCGATCTGATGTTCATTTCGCGAAATATCGCGGGATTCGTATTTAAAATATTAAATGTACCCCCCACCCCTCTCCGTGGGAAGTCGTCTTTGGTATCATTCGATAGATTTTTAAAAAATATTGAGCACATATTTCTTAGTTTTTCGATCTGTCATTCATTTCGCGAAATATTCGCTTTTTTCTTGTGAAACTTTGGGACTCACCCATTTCCTTACGCCCGGCTCAAATCGTCAGATTTTTAAAATATACACTCTTTTGCATGTACTTAACTTGCCTTATCTAAATCTGACAATATTTTAGTTTTTTAGGGATAGATTTTTTTTCGGGCCCCCCTTAACGAACTCCCCTGTGTTAAGAGCCAATATATGATAGAGGTACATCTGCAGGGTACCAGGTTTCTCCCCATATGATAATCAGACGCGCTAAAGTAACTGCAAAAATCCCCGCTTGTGCTCCCCTACCATTAACTTTTTGTAGTTGCAAAAAGCGTTTTTTGATTGCATATAATATATGATATAATTGGAGGAGTAACTTGGGTACTTAGTCAAAGCCAAGGAATTTAAAACAGACAGGGAGTCCGATATAATTATTGCAGAATCGATTGTAGACTGACTTACATACGTCAAAGCTTCATAGATTTCGATAGCTTCAGCACTAAATATAGAAAATATGTTATCTAGGTTGTAGGAATAATTCATATTTTTGGAGGGAATATAAAAATTTTCAACACTGAATTTTCAACAAAAATGGTCCTATGTATAATCGTCCTAAAACTAACGGTTCTAAAGTTACGGTGGTAGTATAGTATAATTAGGCCTAAGAAAAGGCCTAACTCCGTCATACAAAATAAAAGTTTTCCTCCAACACCAAATTATTGTTCTACATGGTCCACATATTGTCCAGTAAAAAGTTATACCACTTTGAGCGTCAGGTTTGGGGGGGGGGGGAAGATGTCCGTAAATTAGTAGTTTTTAACGTTTTTCGTCAATATTTCTAAACCTAAGCGGTTTAGCATGAACAATATTCTGTACAAAAATGTTCTACAATAAATTTGAAACGAAAATTTTACTGTTGGAAAGGTATTCATACGACATTGTCCATAGAAAGTTCAGAGTGGGTTTCTTCGTACCAGAGATTTATATGACCCAGGCCTGTAGAAGCCTCTTGAAGGTGGTGAGGTTGAAGTTCCTTCAAGGGCTTATCAGTAACATAACATACCACCTAGGGCTTATAATCCCGGAATACCGAGATATCGGTATTGCGGGATCCCGCGTCATTTTCCAATCCCGCATGATGCGGGATTACAGGCGCTGGATTTGCGGGACTTAAAAAAAGCGTATATTCGACCTCTCGCCAACGTGATCTCCCGGTGATTTTTGTGAATTTTGATGCTTTAGTAAATCTAAAAAATATCTTGAAGCCGATAAAACTTTCGGTCGAACTCCTTTACCGTCAAGATGCCAATCTCATTACTAGTTAAGCTACGCTTAAATTTATGGTCAAGAAACTGGAAGATATTCATTCAACGTTAGCTTCAGAATTAGCTTTGTCTTTGCTCCGACGTATTTTACAACAACATAGAAATGTGACTGCACTACTGATTTATCACGCGTCATTTGACGAAGAGAATGAGAGCAATGATGACGAAGAGGCTGAGCAAGTAAAACACGTTAAATGTAGGGGTTCCGTCATTGAGTTCCGATCTTGATCTTACATTGCAACAGGAGTTAGAGTTAACTTTATCGTCACCATGTAATGACTCTGCCCGTCCCCATATCGAGCTAATACACTTGAGTCCATTATAAAAAAATAAATGAGAAAATATCTTACATTTCATCATCATAGTCATTAACATCTTAGTAGATGTGTTGTGGTTCATAATTGGGCTTCAGCAGCTCGGACAGTTTGATTGATAATATTTCTCCATTGGTCGCGGTCATCAGTTACATGTATTGTCTCAGTATACTGTTTGTTGAGAAGCTTTTTAGTAATGTCCGCCCATCGCTGTGGAGGTCTTCCGCGTTGGCGTTGAGTCTGAGGCCTTCCTTGGACCACCAACCGCTCCATTTTGTGATCACTCCGATGGATATGACCAAAGAACTTTAAAATTCTAGAGTAAACGGTACTGGAGAGACGCTGATCCGGTTTAATTTCATCCAGAACCGAGACATTTGTACGGCGAGCCGTCCATGGAATTCGAAGCAGGCGTCTCCATGTCCACATTTCAAAGGCGTCTATACGTCGTCTATCTGATTCTTTGACTGTCCATGTCTCGCATGCATAGTAAAATATGGAAAAGACTAGAGTTGAAACGAGTCTCTTTTTGTTTGTCATAGTAATGTGACGATCACGCCAGACCCCGTTTAGTTCACTCATTGCTGCTCTTGCTAGTTGAATGCGTCTTCTAATTTCGGGTTCACAACTGCCTGTGTTGTTAACTAGAGCTCCAAGATATATCATAGATGAGACTACCTCGCATCCCGCAATAGTTTGGGTTTCAGGAAACTGTTGTTGGCGATCAATAACCATGATTTTGGTTTTGTTGTAGTTAACCATGAGTCCAAATTTAGCACTTTCTACCTCGAGTTTTTTTAATAATTCAATAATTTCTTCTGGAGTAGAGGCTAGAAGTGTAGTGTCGTCTGCGAAACGCAAGTTAGATATCTTAACACCACCTAGGTTTACTCCTCCCTCCCAACCATCCAAGACTCTGCGCATTATGAACTCCGAATAGATGTTAAATAATAAGGGAGATAAAACGCATCCTTGACGTACTCCCTTCTACAAAGTGCATTTGTCAGACAGGTATCCGTCCATTCGAATATATGCCAGGTTATCTTGGTACAGTTTGCTAATAAGGTGAGTCAAGTGTTTAGGTACACCCATTGTCGTCAATATGTTCCATAGTTTGTCCCATCTAACATTATCAAAGGCCTTTGTATAATCGACGAAACATATAGTCCTGTCGCCAGGGGGGGTACAACGGCCCCCTGAATTCACATGGACTTACCCAAGTTTTTTTTTATATATTTTGACCCGTAGAATACGAATTTTTTGGGTAACAGTTGATCCGGATGTCGATAAGATTGTTATAGACAAAGAACTTGAGGAATTACATAACAGCGATTTCTCGCAAAACAAAACATCTTTTTGTATTTTTTGGGTCATTTTAAGCAAAAAATATTCCTACAAGTTTTTTCGTAGAATGCATAGTTTTCGAGATAACCGCGGTTGAACTTTCAAAAAATCTAAAAATTGCAATTTTTGAACCCGAATAACTTTTGATTAAAAAATAAAGTAGCAATTCTGCTTACCGCATTTGAAAGTTTAAGTCAAATTATATCGATTTTGATTATTTGCATTGCTAAAAATTAATTTTTTTATTGGTAAACAAAGCTATAAACACATAGTGTTTCCGTGCCTAATACATGCGTTTTAACGCATGCTACGTAGAAATTGCCTCGCTTGCACTTGTAGCTACTCTACCTACTCGTTCGATTTTAAATGAGAAATCATTGAAAACATCACTCGCGCACTAGGTTTTTATAGCTTTGTTTAACAATAAAATAATAAATTTTTAGCAATGCAAATAATCAAAACCGATATAATTTGACTTAAACTTTCAAATGCGGTAAGCAGAATTGCTAGTTTATTTTTTAATCAAAAGTTATTCGGGCTTAAAAATTGCAATTTTTCGATTTTTTGAAAGTTTAACCGTGGTTATCTCGAAAACTATGCATCCTACCAAAAAAATTGTCAGAGCATTTTTTGCCTAGAATGACACAAAAAATACAAAAAGATGTTTTGTTTTGCGAGAAATCACTGTTATGTAATTCCTCAAGTTCTTTGTCTATAACAATCTTATCGACATCCGGATCAACTGTTACCCAAAAAATTACCCAAATATATAAAAAAATCTTGGGTAAGTCCATCTGAATTAAGGAGGCCGTTTTACCCCCCCCCCCTGGCGACAGGACTAATATAAATATCGGGATCTGGTATTCTCTGGCTTTTTCTATGATGTTTCTTACATTAAGGATTTGTTCTCTAGTACCTCTGCCCTTTACAAATCCAGCCTGCTCAGGTTCTATTTGCCAACTTATGAAGTTTTCTAGACGCCGTTGCAGTATGTAGAGGATCACCTTACTGGCGTGTGATATATTAGAGCTAATAGCCTGTAGTTGTTACAATTATTTGTTGAACCTTTCTTATGAAGAAGTATGATTATGGTCTTTCTCCAATCCTCAGGCCAGATGCCTGTGTGCCATATTTCATTACACAATCGATGTAATATTTTCACTCCACATTCCGGAAGATGCTTCAAGACGTCTGCAGTAATGAGATCATATCCTGCTGCTTTGTTTAACTTAAGTCTTTTTAAAGCGACTTCCACCTCGGAAAAAAGTATGTCAGGTTCAGATTCAAAATTAGTGTGGTGTGTCTCTGTTAAAGGAGAATGGAAAGTGGAGGTCTGGCAGTCAGGTACAAACGGGGTGTCCGCTGGCATCTGGTCCGTATTGGCGTATAAAGACTTACAATACGCCCTCCAAACATCAATAACCTTGTCCAAATCCGTCTGTACATTACCTTCATCATCTTTGATAGACCAAGATTTCTGCTTGAATTTACGTGTGAGCAGTCTGACTTTATCAAAGAGTTCTTTGGTGTTATTTGTGTCGGCATGTAGTTGAATTTCTCTGCAGATTTTCTCTATATGCTTGTTTTTGTGTCGTCTACAAGCAGCCTGAATAGCTCTAGATAGCTGTCGGTACTGGGAATTCCTGAGAGGGTTCTCGATTCCAGCAATTTTAAGTTTTCTACGTTCTTCAACGAGGTCAAAAGTATCTGCAGACATCCACACTTTTTTTGGTCCGGTTGAGACGGCATTAGACTGTGCCTCGCAGTCAGCCAAGGTCTGTATCAAGGTATTTTTAAAAGATAACCAAATCTTTTCGGAATCATGAGTGGCGATAGTTGGTAAAATATTTTCGAATCTTTCATTACATTGGCTTTTAAATTGTTGTGTATCTTTTATTTTTGATATCCTCTTATTTCGGATCCTAGCACATGCCTTGAATTTTTGCTTTAGCGTTGCAACAAGAAGTTGGTGGTCAGAGCCGCAGTCAGCGCTAGGTCGTGTTTTACATTGGCTAATAGATGTTTTCCAGCGATGTTTAATCATTGTGTAATCGATTTGATTTCGGTGTCGTCCGTTAGGTGAGATCCAGGTGTACAATCTTCTGGGGTGGTGCTTATACATAGAGTTCATTATTGTCAAGTCATTGTCAACGCAGAACTGGATAAGGCGGTCTCCCCTTGAATTACGTTCACCTATTCCATATCTACCCACAATATTTCGTATATGTTCGTCAGCCATAGTAACACCGATTTTTGAGTTTAAATCACCCATGATGATAGCGATTTCTTTATTTGGGATATTTTGCAGATATGATTCCAGTTCGTTGAAAAAAGATTCAGTTGTATCATCATCAGCAGTTGAGGTAGGCGCATAGACCTGAATCAAATGGACAATAGAGGGAGATCCATTTAGTTTTAAGGAAATTATACGATCACTGATAGCTTGATATCCCAGTATATAAGGAGAAAGAGATTTTGAAACCCAAAAGCCAACACCATTGATACTTTTGTTAGTGTTGCCGGAAAAGCACATGAAATGTCCCAAATTAGTTATGTAGTGCCCCTCGTTACGGAAGTGAAGTTCAGAGAGCCCGGCCACAGAGATATTGGTTCGTTCCAGTTCCTTCTCCAGAATAGCTTGTTTGCCCGGTTGTAAAAGGCCACGGACATTCCATGTAGCTATGTTGTATGGTTTGCGGTTATTAAGTTTTTGTTTTTCACCAGTAGCACATTTCGCATGTAAAGCCTGATGAGTCACGTCTACATGCCCGGTAACTGATTTCACACATTCCACCCCGGACGAGAAGATGCGCCGGGTGCCATCCGGATCGCGAAGCTCATTATCCGAGGCCTCGCAGCTATTGCTCATATCATGAACTTTCGTGGGTGAAATAAAGGGGTGGTTTACCGTTGCCTTCCCCTTTGGTTGGGAGTGCTAATAAGGAAATTTGTTTAAACAGGGTTAGTAGGAAAGGACAATGGTATCTACTGTTTGGACTTAGTAGATATACCAAGGCTCGCGTGGGCAGGGTCGCATACCTGAAGTAGGACTATCACCTATTGGGTTTATAGACGAGTCTCTACCCGCTACCCTGAGGAAATTAGGAGTGTGTGAATGGGGAGAGGCGCAAGTTACGCAGTTTGTGTGTAGGGTGCGCGACATGTATATGCCACACACCCCCCGCGCAAAAAGGACCTCTTCCACTCAAACACGGTCAAGAGGACTCATCCGACACTCGGGGTGTGGCTGAGATAGGTTCTTGGTAAATAAATGGGTATGGGACGAGATGGAATGCTGAGTAAGGACAGCGGTCAGCTGCTCCTGCGTTCGCCTCTTACGACCTGGGTGTATTCTTTTTAGCGGCCCGCATCCCACACGGGTTAAATCATTTCGGAAATCTTACATTTACCTACATTATAAAGCCTTAAAGGCTAAAAAGCCCCCGACAAGTGTGGAAGCCGAAAGGGCATTTTCTTCTGCTGGGTTATTGCCTCTAAAATACGCAGTAGTTTGACAGACGACAGTTAGATATGTTGTGTTTCTTTCGCAAACAATTTCACTTGAATACTTTAGCTAAATAATAGTAACCTATAGCTAAGTAATATAGCAACTAAATAAGTAAAGTAAACTACACTTGAGAGCAAAATAATCGACTCACTCGATGAATTATACACGTTAGATGTCTCGAATTTCCTAAACCTGTTGTCCGATTTGAGTGGTTTTTTTTAGTATGTTACAGCCGTATTATTTAATTAAATCGATGTAATATTATTGTTGCTATTCGCGGTGTTGCAAGTACTTGGAGGGTACACGAGAAACTATCGTGCGCGAATAGCGGAGAAATATTGCAACTTTCTTAAATAATTCATATTATCAATTGAAATTGTCAAATTCACGTATATTTCATACCTTCTGTCATTGAAGAAGAAAAATTATATATTGCTCCACAATATTGATATATGCAATTATTATATAAAGGTAAATTTAATTAATTGTATTTTGCTTGCAGTACTGCATTTTAATAACTCATTTTATTTACTACATACAATTGTTTACGTTTTAATAACATAACCTGAATCTTATTTTTTCTTCTTATTATTTTTTTGGACTATGGCCTTGACAATTATCCAGCAACCAGGACCATATGATTGGCCAATATAATTAAAAGTGCGAATAAAGTTGCAGAGCGTAGAAACCAGGTGTCGCTTTTCCGAACTTGCACGATCCCAATACAGGTAAAGGTCATTTTTATACCGGGTGTAACAATCATAGTGTGTTTTTTTATTAAAGTTCGGAACACCCTGCGGAATATTTTAGCATATAAAAAATATTTAAATTAAAATTCAATTGTAGCCTTAGGCTTTATTAACATTATCTTTTTTGATTAATTTGCTTATGTTGGATAATAAAAAAGTTAGGTACGGTAAAAACTAGCGGTGTTTTTCTTCAATAAATCCTCATTTTCTGCTAAGTTTAATAAACAAGCCTAAAGTAGGCTACGAGAAATTAACAATTTAATTGTAAAATGGTTGACGTCAAAAAGTGTCTGGTTTGTTGTGACAATGAGTAGATTTATTATTTAAAGTTTCAATTAAGTCCGTAGTTTTTTTTTGTTATTTGGTGGAAATGGAACGCGCTACAAGGAATTTGACCCGCGATGAGTGTGTTCAAGTAGTGACGTTACATAGCGAAGTACTATCGGCTCCTTATATTGGTAACAATTTTTTGCTAAAAGGGACTTTACATCGAGTCTATGCAAGTCTCACGCTATGCAAGTCCGTCTTGCATGGCATATATCTTGCCTAGCATGACCTTTTTACATCGGAGCTATTTCTATGCAATTTTAGATACGACTTTCATTGTTGCCAACAGAAGAAATATTTTAATATTTGAGGTTATTTTATTGTATATAAATACTGATGTAAACTTAAATAAACAATATAATTATTATACTATTTATAAAAATACAAAGGTTAAAGGATGTCAACAGGAGTAAAGAAAACATTGTTGTTACTAAATGTTGCTGTTGTAGCAACAATGATGAAAAATAAAAAGAACAGAAAACCTCGAAAATACTGGATCATACCTTGGTTGAATGCAGGATTGGGAAATTTGAGGTTACCCCAAGAGTTCTTGGATGAGCATCCACACTTGTCGGGGGCTCTTTAGCCTTTTAAGGCTTTATAATGTAGGTATATGTAAGATATTTTCTCATTTATTTTTTTATAGTGGACTCAAGTGAATTAGCTTGATATGGGGACAGGCAAAGTCATTACATGATGACGATAAAGTTAACTCTAACTCCTGTTGCAATGTAAGATCAAGATCGGAACTCCATGACGTAACCCCTACATTTGACGTTTTTTACTTGATCAGCCTCTTCGTCATCATTGCTTTTATTCTCTTAGTCAAATGACGCTTGATAAATCAGTAGTAATTTAAATATTTATACAGTGTGTCAATTTTAAAACTTACAATGGCTATATCTCACGAACAAAAGCTGAAAACGAAAACTGCTTGAAACCGTTTTTAGGATAGTAAGGGGGAACTAAAATGACATGAAAGAGAACTCACCCCTATCAACCCCCTAGGCCCCACCCACCACAACCAAAATAGTTTAAATTGCAAACCCCTACTTGTGATACATCATTGAAAAGGCTACAAAAAATTCTATCCAATGGTATAAATAATAATTATACAGGGTGAAGCAATAATTGTGAAACTTTGGCTTAAATGAAAAATTTAATGAGGTTTTGTTCAACTACAAATTTGATAAAAATGTCAATTAAGTAAATGTTCAAAGTAGGTTCCGTTGTTTTGTAAACAATAATACAGTCTATTTTCAAATTCTGCACGAAATTTGACAAATGTTTTTCTAGTAATAGGACGACATGCTTGAGTAATTATTTCTCGCAATTTTCCAAGTGACGCAAGTTAAGTTTATAAACAACTGATTTAAGGCAAAAATGGCAAATTAAGTTTTAGTTAACAAAAAAAAGTACGAGCGGACACTTACCATTTAAAATAATAGTCCGGGAGATAGCATTACATATACAAAAGTCATAGTAAGCCAGCTGATATTAACACCCTGTATAATTATTATTTATACCATTGGATAGTACTTTTTATAGTAGGATAGTATATTACTTTTTTCTATGGGGTTACCCTAAATCAGTTGTTTATAAAAACTCAACTTGCTTCACTTGGGGAATTGCGAGAAAGAATTACTCAAGCATGTCGCCCTATTACTAGAACATTTGCTAAATTTCGTGCAGAATTTGAAAATAGGCTATATTATTGTTTACCAAACAACGGAATTCACATTAATATTTACTTAATTGACATTTTTAATAAATTTATAATTCAACAAAACCTTATTAAATTTTTCATTTAAGCCAAAATTTCACAATTATTGCTTCACCCTGTATAATTATTATTTATACCATTGAATAGCATTTTTTATAGCCTTTTCAATGATGTATCACAAGTAGGGGTTTGCAATTTAAACTTTTTTGGTTGTGATGGGTGGGGCCTAGGGGGTTGATGGGGGTGAGTTCTCTTTCATGTCATTTTAGTTCCCCCTTACTATCCTAGAAACGGTTTCAAGCATTTTTCGATATCAGCTTTTGTTCGTGAGATATAGCCCATTATAAGTTTTAAAATTGACACACTGTATATGCCAGAATATTACACAGGGTGTTCCGAACTTTAAGAAAAAAAAACACCGTATAATTGTTACCAACTGGTATAAAATGACCTTTACCTGTCTAGCAACAATAATATTACATCGATTTTCTTAAATAATAAGGCTGTAAGAATAACGGTGTAATTTGATTGATCACATACTAATAGTAATACTTAAATAAATGTGGAGGCAATTAATTGTATAATATGACTATTTTCAATATGCGGTATCTCGCAAATACCGAGATCCCGTGGGATTGAAAATTGGTAGTCCCGCAAATACCGAGATTGAACTCGGGCTGCGGGATTGGAAGCCCTAATACCACCGGCCGGCGGCCATTGAAATAGCAAAATATATTTAGAAAACACAATTCTGCAGTGGCGGCTCGGCAGAGTCGGCACATTATAGATTTTTTAAATATTTAATTTAATCGGAGTTGATGATATTCGTTTCTGTGAAATAAAAAATATATCTGTGAGATAATACAGACTAAATTTTATTCATTGTTTTTAAAAGACTTCTATCCCGATACGTTAGTTAAGTGATCCCTGTGCGCTGTGCGTAAGAGACTTTTCAAATTAATGATCCTATAGCCATGCACCCGCACCCGATTGCGATTGTGTGAATTCTTATTATTCGCAAAATTAAATTCCAACAGAGGGCGCTCAAAATTTCAAAGATGGACGACAACGCTAGGAAAACAATTAATTTTGTCATTTGAATTCACAGTTCTAAAACGTTAAATTAAAATAATTTACAGGAGTGTTTTGCCAAAGTAACCACTAAGTTTTGCAACTAAGACATCTTATAAGTTAAAGACGACTCAAAATTATGTTTAATCTGTATGCATTCATTAAAATTTGATGCTAACTACTGATTTGTTTTTATGGGCCATTTCACGAATATACGCCTGTTTTGGATTACTTCGACAACGAATATTTTACTGTGCAACATAAGAACAATAAACAACAATGTAATTTGCAATTTACTTTCGTTCTTCTTATTTTGCACAGTAAAATATTCGTTGTCGAAGTAATCCAAAACAATCGTATGTTCGTGGAATAGGGTATACCTTTTTTTCATAAAAAAATCTGGCCCCCGATAATCACACAGCGTTCTAAAAATTATTAATCTATCTTAGGATTTCTAATTTTGTTTTTAATTGAATTAAATAAAAACTGGAAACTTGGAAACTAAGTGGGTGAATTTATTGTATAATAATTGTGTTCTGGAAATTACGAAGTGGTCGGGATATTTTTCATTACAATGTACATTCTATGTACAGAATATATACTACATTTTATTCATTTATTTAATTTTGCAGTCGCTTAAACATTAAAAAATACTACGTTTAATACAAACGTTAAATTAACAAAATGTGTGATTTGGCATTGGTTAATTTAGGTCATTACGTAAAGTATAATAGGAATGAATACTGAGGAACACTGCAATAGATTTTTTAAGTCGAAATTATTGTTAATTACAACATAAACTGACCGCAAATATGTACACAAGTTAATGGCAAAGTCAATGTTTTCCTTGAGTTGATGCTTTTCAATTTCGCCACCAGGCGTCGCCCACTTTGCTGTTCCTCGCCAATAAAGCCCGGCACGGCATGCCGTCCCCAGATCGAGGATTTGCTATATAATAAGAAGCTATGGAATATTAGCCGATAGGCAACCAATTATACATTCTCCGTACTTATTTGAATGGCAAGTACGGCAGCGGGTACCTCTGCCGAGGCCGAGCGGTGATCTGCAAACGGCAGAAAGGCACGTACGTAGCCACGTATTGCCTTGCTGGCGCGCCCGGGATAATTATGAAATAGGTAAGTAGTTTTACGTCGTTTAATTATTAATATTATTATTGATATTGTAATTCTTTTAAGTTGTTAGGAATTACCATTTAGGGGACAGGATGTATCGAAACATTCGTTAAATCAAGTTAATTATAGAGAACAAATAAAATTGTTTAACAAATACGATCTTAAATTTTCTAATTTATTTTCTGACTCGAAGAATATACCGGCTTACCTAAAACAGCACAGAATGAAAGAATCAATTAGTAGTTACATTTTGATCCTTTTCGGTAGAAGTAGACGAAACTACTGATAGAGGTAACATGTCATTCACAAGTATCAATAATTGTTCTTCGATACGCGTTACGTCTAAATTTATGAGAGGTTGTTAGGTTTTCAGACGTGAGTAGAAGCCATAAGACAGAATATATTTTTGGTGTTTTAATTGAAAGGATAGATTAAATTTTTTGATATCAAAAATAAATTGGTAAGGCAAATTTATGACGGGGCTGTCTTGATGTCCAGTGAATTGTATGGTCTCCGGACAAAAGTTAAAACAATTGCACCAGGCAAAACTATTATTTACTCACTGTTATAAGTCATTGACCTCTTTGACTATTCAAAATTTAAAAGTTACGCCAAAGAATTTTCAAAATATCTATTAGACAAGTTCATTAAAAATTATCCATCATTTTTTAATCAAATAAAATAAGAAAATGAATTAACAGTTTTATATTCTGATCCAAATATTTTCGGAAGGTGGGATAAGTTACAGACTATGTATAATTTTATATACTGCAATTCATTAGGTACAACAAACTGTTCCCGAAATTAATAAATTATTGTGCTCAAATGTGGGCAAATTCTGTCTCAAATGAACGGGATTTCTCTTGTCTGAAAAGAGTCAAAACGTATTGTCGAAACACCATGAAACAGGAGAGAATGTCAAACTTGTCTCAAATGTCGATAGAAAAAAACTTTTAAAATCCCTCCAAAACAATAATAAATTTTACAATTACATACATTATAACCCATTTTGCTACTTCGAAACAACATAGACTAGAGTTAATTTATAAACAGGTATAGTTTCTAAATTTATAGGAAAAAAACAAAAAAAAAACAAAAAAATAAAAAAAACTAAAACCAAAGATCTCCTATGAAATTGAAGCCTTTGGAGACAAAACCTTGCCGACCCTGTCCCTAAAGCCAAGAGCCGCCACTGCAATTCTGTTATCCTAAGTAGTATTATAATTTGCCCAAAAAATGTAAAAAATATGGAAAACCACTTTATGCCATCCGTAACACAGGAACCGTTGATGTTAGAACAATTATGCTTAGGACCATTTTCGTTTCAAATTTAATGTAGATGTAGAACATTTTTGTATAGACTATTGGTCATGCTAAACCGCTTACATTTAGAAATATTGATGAAAAACCTACTAATTTACCGACTTCTCCCCTCCCCCTCCCCCCAAAACCAACACTCCAAATGGTGTAACTTTGTACTGAACAATATGTGGACCATATAGAACAATTTGGTGTTGGAGGAAAGCTTTTATTTTGGATGACGGGGTTAGGCCTTTCTTTTTACCAATTATACTGTACTGCCTCCGTAACTTTGGAATCGTTCGGTTTAGAAGAATTATGCATAGGACCTATTTTGTTTTGAATTCAATGTAGAACAGTTTTGTATAGAACATTGTTCACGCTAAACCGCATAGTTTTAGAAATTTTGGCGAAAAACTTAAAAAACTACCAATTTTTCGACTTCTCCTCTATCTCCCTCTCAAACCCGACGCGACGCCCAAAATGATGTAACTTTTTACTGAACATTATTTGGACCATATTAGTCGGAGAGATAGAAGCGGATTTTGTGCGTGATAATTAATATGGAAAAACTATACTGGGATATGTTGAATTAATTGTGTACATGACTGTGTAGTTATAAGGGGTCAAAGTCGCGGATTTTATTATTTTTTTATGACGCTCATGATGGAGATAGTGCACCAAAATTTGGGAATAAGTAGGTCATGACGTAACTAAGTAAAATCTTTAGGGGCGAAACGCTGCGTGGCCGACAAAGGGGTGGGGGTAGGGGTGAATATAAAAAAATATAAAGGGTTTTTTGCGACGTTCTTGATTGAGATAGTGGACCAAAATTTGGGAATAAGTAGATCATGACATTACTAAGTAAAATCCCCAGAGCCGTAAACCAGAGTAGGGGATAAGGGGTAGTTATAAGGGGTCAAAGTCGCCGTTTCTATTATTTTTTTGTGACGCTCATGATCGAGAGAGTGCACCAAAATTTGGGAATAAGTAGGTGATGACGTAACTAAGTAAAATCTCCAGGGGTGGCACGCTGCGTGGCCGACAAAGAGGTAGGGCAGGGGTGAATACAAAAAATATAAGGGGTTTTTTTGCGACGTTCGTGATGGAGGGAGTGTACCAAAATTTGGGAATAAGTAGACCATGACATAACTAAGTAAAATCCTCAGAGCCGGAAATCAGAGTTGGGCATGAGGGTAGTTATAAGGGGTCAAAATCGCCGTTTTTATTATTTTTTTTGTGACGCTCATGATCGAGATAGTGCACCAAAATTTGAGCATAAGTAGGTCATGAGGTAACTAAATACAATCTCCATGAGTGGAACGCTGCGTGGCCGATAAAGGGGTGGGGGTAGCTGTGAATATAATAAATTTAAGGGGTTTTTTGCGACGTGCTAGATTGAGATAGTGCACCAAAATTTGGGAATAAGTAGACCATGACTTAGCTAAGTAAAATCCCAAGAGCCGGAAACCAGAGTTGGGGATGAGGTTAGTTTTAAGGGGTCAAAGTCGCAGTGTGTATTATTTTTTTGTGACCCGGCACAACATTTGTCCCCCACGCAGCGTTCCGCCCCTGGAGATTTTACTTAGTAATGTCATGATCTACTTATTCCCAAATTTTGGTGCACTATCTCCATCATGAGCGCCACAAAAAAAAATAAAAAAACCGCGACTTTTACCCCTTATAACTACCCTCGTCCGCCACTCTGGTTTCCGCCTCGAGGGATATTACTTACTTATGTCATGGTCTACTTATTCCCAAATTTTGGTGCACTATCTCAATCACGAACGTCGCAAAAAACCCCTTATATTTTTTTATATTCACCCCTGCCCCACCCCTTTGTCGGCCACGCAGCGTTCCACTCCTGGAGATTTTACTTAGTTACGTCATGACCTACTTATTCCCAAATTTTGGCGCGCTATCTCGATCATGAGCGTCACAAAAAAAAATAAAAAACAGAACTTTGACCCCTTATAACTACCTTCCTTCCCCACTCTGGTTTCCGGCTCTGGGGATTTTAATTATTTATGTCATGGTCTACTTATACCCAAATTTTGGTGCACTATCTCAATCACGAACGTCGCAAAAAACCCCTTATATTTTTTATACTCACCCCTACCCCCACCCCTTTGTCGGCCACGCAGCGTTGAGCCCCTAGAGATTTTACTTAGGTACGTCATGACCTACTTATTCCCAAATTTTGGTGCACTATCTCGATCATGAGCGTCATAAAAAAAAATAATAAAATCCGCGACTTTGACCCCTTATAACTACGCTCGCCCCCAACTCTGGTTTCCGGCCGTTGGTGAAAGTCATGTACACAACTAATTCAACATATCCCCGTATAGTTTTTCCATATTACTTATCACGCACAAAATCCGCTCTAAGCTCTTAGACTATATAGTACAATTTGGTGTTGGAGGAAAACTTTCACTTTGGATGTCTGGGTTATGCATTTTTGTTGATCAATAATTGTATTTTAGGTAATCTCCAAGATGAAAACAAAATGGAAATTGGGGGGAAACTGATCCAAGATTCATCTTGCAAAGGAAATGACACGAGACGCCAAGCTGAAGAAAAAACACTAAATAAAAACATGGAAGCTGTGACCGGAAAAAGACCTCATAAGTGTGAAATTTGTTTTAAGCAATTTAGTCAAGCAAGTCATTTGAAAAGACATTTGAGAGTGCACACTAGAGAAAAACCTTCAAAACAAACAAAAAAGTGTGTAATTTGTTTTAAACAATTTAGTCAAGCAGGTCATTTCAAACGGCATTTGAGAACACACACTGAAGAAAAACCTTACAAGTGTGAGATTTGTTTTGAGCAGTTTTCTCTAAAACATCATTTGAAAGATCATTTAAGAATGCACACTGGAGAAAAAATTTACAAGAAAATATACAAGTGTGAAATTTGTTTTAAGCAATTTAGTCGTGCAAGTAATTTGAAAATACATTTGAGATTCCACACCGGAGAAAAACCTCATAAGTGCGAGATTTGTTTTAAGCAATTTCGTGAAGCAAGTAAATTGAAAAGACATTTAATGGTGCACACAGGGGAAAAACCTCATAAATGCGAGATTTGTTTTAAGCAATTTAGTCAAGCACATCAAGTCAAACGGCATTTGAAAACACACATTGAAGAAAATTCTTATAAGTGTGAGATTTGTTTTAAGCAATTTAGTCAAGCACATCAAGTCAAACGGCATTTGAAAACACACATTGAAGAAAATTCTTATAAGTGTGAGATTTGTTTTAAGCAATTTAGTAAAGCAGATCTTTTGAAAAGACATTCGAGGGTGCACACTGGGGAAAAACCATACAAGTGCGACATTTGTTTTAAGCAATTTAGTCAAGCGAGTGATTTGAAAAAACATTTAAGAATACATACTGGAGAAAAACCATACAAGTGCAAGATTTGTTTTAAAGAATTTAGTGACTCGAGTAATTTGAAAGGACATTATTTGAGAATGCACACTGAAGAAAAACCTCCAAAACAAATAAAAAAATGTGAGATTTGTTTTAAGGAATTTGGTAAAACAGACCATCTCAAACAGCATTTGAGAATACATACCGGAGAGAAACCTTATAAGTGTGAAATTTGTTTTAAGCAATTTAGTCAAGCAAGTCCGTTGAAAAGTCATTTGATGGTGCATACTGGAGAAAAGCCATACAAGTGCGAGATTTGTTTTAAGCAATTTAGTCAAGCACATCAAGTCAAACGGCATTTGAAAACACACATTGAAGAAAATTCTTATAAGTGTGAGATTTGTTTTAAGCAATTTAGTCAAGCACATCAAGTCAAACGGCATTTGAAAACACACATTGAAGAAAATTCTTATAAGTGTGAGATTTGTTTTAAGCAATTTAGTAAAGCAGATCTTTTGAAAAGACATTCGAGGGTGCACACTGGGGAAAAACCATACAAGTGCGACATTTGTTTTAAGCAATTTAGTCAAGCGAGTGATTTGAAAAAACATTTAAGAATACATACTGGAGAAAAACCATACAAGTGCGAGATTTGTTTTAAAGAATTTAGTGACTCGAGTAATTTGAAAGGACATTATTTGAGAATGCACACTGAAGAAAAACCTCCAAAACAAATAAAAAAATGTGAGATTTGTTTTAAGGAATTTGGTAAAACAGACCATCTCAAACAGCATTTGAGAATACATACCGGAGAGAAACCTTATAAGTGTAAAATTTGTTTTAAGCAATTTAGTCAAGCAAGTCCGTTGAAAAGCCATTTGATGGTGCATACTGGAGAAAAGCCATACAAGTGCGAGATTTGTTTTAAGCGATTTAGTCGAGCAAGTGATTTGAAAAGACATTTGAGGGTACACACTGGGGAAAATTTACAAGTATTAGATACATTTTAAACAGTTTTCTGTGAAAAGTATGTTAGAATAATATTTCAGATTGCACCTTGAAAAATGTCTTTTAATAGTACAGTGGAACCTCGATAACTCGGATTAATCGGGACCGCGGCCGATCCGGGTTATCGAAAATCCGAGATAGCCGGAGAATATGGTAAAAATTAATAAAATACGGTATACTTACAGATAAACTCCGTTAGAATTGAAATAACATGAAATATATTTATAAGTATGCACAGTACCTACTCATTAAAATTACTAAAAAAAACACCAAACACAAACGTAAGCAAACGGAAGCGAACAATACAAGACACACAATACAGTCACAACGATGTAATGTTATTTAAGAACAGTGAAAACCAAAGACCATTGTTTATAAAAGAATTTTTTAAATAGTCTTTCCTAAACAATGCTAAGACAGCTTGAAATAAAAAGGAATAGGTATTTTTACTAGACAGGTGGCTGTTGTTTCTGCGGCGTGTGCTATGAGTCATTTTTAATATCGTATAGTACACATTATCTCTCAAATATTATATTACATACATTTTTATTGTTGAAAGGTTTGTCTGATAATTAACTATTTTGATGGGAAATAAGCCACAATTAAATTGAAAAATACAAAATATTGCAAATCAAAATGTTTATCTGATGAAAATCGGTCCGGGTTATCGGGGGCCGACTTATCGGGGTTCCACTGTATACATATTATGCATCGAGCATTTAACGATGTAAGACTAATGACGAAAGACAACAAAAAACTGGATACAGCAAGCACAAGACAGAACACTTTGGAGACAAATAGGGGTGGCATATGTCCAACAGTGGATTGAGAGAGTCTGATAATGATGATTTAATGATGATCATTATGGTGCAAGTATGAAGGATGTGCTATAAGCCGCGGAACAGGGATTATCATATAGAATACGAGCATCATAATGACATGACAATTGAACGCTAGTTGTATACATGATTTTGGAAGTTATACTTCTTTAGGCCCGGTGGGGGTGAATTTTAATATGAAAATCCTTAGTGCCGGACGCAGGCGCATTATACATTTGCTCTGATTGGGTGTTCAAATGACATGTCAAAAATTATCCAATATGGCGGATGTAGCGCAGCGTTGGTGGTTTGTTGTGGTTATGGCTGTTGTGTTTTAAAATATGTGAGAAGAGAAACAACAGACAAAAGTTAGTTAATAGTTATACTGGCTTTTTAAATAGTTTTCGTATAAATTTTTTATCTTTTTGAAGTTATACTTCTTTACGATCGAGGGTGAAATTTTATAATTCCCTGGCGCATGCGCAGACAGACAGTGTCAGGGACAGACGCGTTGCTAATCTTTCAAATTATGTATGTATCAGCGTAAATAAGTCATTAAAAGAATATATTAGTGTTCTTCTTCTTCTTCCTTCTTGTATGTAGGCTTTTTGTTTAGAAAGCTTTATTAACAATGCATGGAATGCAAGATTGTTAACATTTGACTGTCAATCACTAAATGAATCCTGATTACAAATGGCGCGCAACGACGTAATGCCATTGACTGAAAGAACAGTATAAGCGTTGCACGTATATGGTTCTTTCACTCACCTACCAAATTGTCGTGTGGATATTGAATCGTAGAGAGTTGTGTTTATACTGTTCTTTTGCCCAGTGATGCATTAACCTTTTTAACGTACTTTGGCTATCTCAGTTCAAAATGTCGTTTTTGACGTTTATATTGTTCTTTCACTCACCGATTCAATTGTATCATACTATTTGTATTTTAGGTAATCTCCAAGATGAAAACAAAATGGAAATTGGGGAGAAACTCATCCAAGATTCATCTTGCAAAGGAAATGACACGGGGCGCCAAACTGAAGAAAAAACACTAAATAAAAACATGGAAGCTGTGACTGGAAAAAGACCTCATAAGTGTGAAATTTGTTTTAAGCGATTTAGTCAAGCAAGTGATTTGAAAAGACATTTGAGAGTGCACACTAGAGAAAAACCTCCGAAACAAACAAAAAAGTGCGAGATTTGTTTTAAACAATTTAGTCAAGCAAGCGATTTCAAACGGCATTTGAGAACACACACTAAAGAAAAACCTTACAAGTGTGAGATTTGTTTTAAGCGGTTTTCTCTAAAACATCATTTGAAAGGTCATTTGAGAGTGCACACTGGAGAAAAACCTTACAAGTGCAAGATTTGTTTTAAACAGTTTAGTCAAGCAGGTGATTTGAAGAAACATTTGAGAGTGCACACTGGAGAAAAACCTTACAAGTGCGAGATTTGTTTTAAGAAATTTAGTCAAGCCGGTCATTTGAAAGGACATATGAGATTCCACACCGGAGAAAAACCTCATAAGTGCGAGATCTGTTTCAAGCAATTTAGTAAAGAGGTTAATTTGAAAAGTCATTGGAGAGTGCACACTGGAGAAAAACCTCATAAGTGTGAAATTTGTTCTAAGCAATTTAGTAAAGCAGATGTTTTGAAAATACATTTGAGGGTGCACACTGGGGAAAAACCATACAAGTGCGACATTTGTTTTAAGCAATTTAGTCAAGCAAATGATTTGAAAATACATTTGAGAGTGCACACTGGAGAAAAACCTTACAAGTGTGAGATTTGTTTTAAGCAATTTAGTAATTCAAGTCATTTGAAAAAACATTTGAGATTACACACAGGGGAAAAACCTCATAAGTGCGAGATTTGTTTTAAACAATTTCGTGAAGCAAGTAATTTGAAAGTACATTTGAGAGTGCACACTGGAGAAACACCTTATAAGTGTGAGATCTGTTTTAAACAATTTCGTCAAGCTTGTGTTTTGAAAAAACATTTGAAAGTGCACACTGGAGAAGAACCTTACAAGTGTGAGATTTGTTTTAAGCAATTTAGTAATTCAAGTCATTTGAAAAAACATTTGAGATTACACACAGGGGAAAAACCTCATAAGTGCGAGATTTGTTTTAAACAATTTCGTGAAGCAAGTAATTTGAAAGTACATTTGAGAGTGCACACTGGAGAAACACCTTATAAGTGTGAGATCTGTTTTAAACAATTTCGTCAAGCTTGTGTTTTGAAAAAACATTTGAAAGTGCACACTGGAGAAGAACCTTACAAGTGTGAGATTTGTTTTAAGCAATTTAGTCAAGCAAGTACTTTGAAAATACATTTGAGGGTGCACTCTGGGGAAACACTTCATAAGTGCGAGATTTGTTTTAAGCAATTTAGTAAAGAAGGTAATTTCAAACGCCATTTGGAAACACACTCTGAAGAAAATCCTTACACGTGCGAGATTTGTTTTAAGCAGTTTATTACAGAAAGTCTTTTGAAAAGACATTCGAGGGTGCACACTGGGGAAAAACCATACAAGTGCGACATTTGTTTTAAACAATTTAGTCAAGCAAATGATTTGAAAAAACATTTAAGAATACATACCGGAGAAAAACCATACAAGTGCGAGATTTGTTTTAAGCAATTTAGTCAAGCAAATGATTTGAAAAAACATTTAAGAATACATACTGGAGAAAAACCATACAAGTGCGAGATTTGTTTTAAAGAATTTAGTGACTCAAGTAATTTGAAAGTACATTTGAGAATGCACACTGGAGAAAAACCTCCAAAACAAATAAAAAAAATGTGAGATTTGTTTTAAGGAATTTGGTAAAACAGGTAATCTCAAACAGCATTTGAGAATACATACTGGAGTGTGAAAGTGTGAAATTTGTTTTAAGCAATTTATTCAAGCAAGTCAGTTGAAAAGACATTTGACAGTCCATACTGGAGAAAATCCATACAAGTGCGACATTTGTTTTAAGCAATTTAGTCAAGCAAATGATTTGAAAAAACATTTAAGAATACATACTGGAGAAAAACCATACAAGTGCGAGATTTGTTTTAAAGAATTTAGTGACTCAAGTAATTTGAAAGTACATTTGAGAATGCACACTGCACAAAAACCTCCAAAACAAATAAAAAAATGTGAGATTTGTTTTAAGCAATTTAGTAAAACAGATCATTTGAAACAGCATTTAAGAATACATACTGGAGAGAAACCTTATAAGTGTGAAATTTGTTTTAAGCAATTTAGTCAAGCAAGTCAGTTGAAAAGACATTTGACAGTCCATACTGGAGAAAAGCCATACAAGTGCGAGATTTGTTTTAAGCAATTTCGTCAAGCACATAGTTTGAAAAGACATTTGATGGTGCACACTGGGGAAAATTTACAAGTGTGAGATTTGTTTTAAGCAGTTTTCTGTGAAAAGTATCTTAAAATAACATTTTAGATTGCCTAATGAAAAATTTCGTTTAATAGTATACATATTATGCGACGATCATTTAGGACTGCACTCCACTTGCGATTTTAGTCGCGCGATTGTTTTGTCGCGAATATTGAACACATTGTTTCAAATACGAGTCAATCCATTTGCGACTAAATAATCACAGCGACTAAAAAAAACGCTTTTTACCGCGACGCGATTGCCGCTCGATCGAAATGGATCATACGGACCAGCATAGGCATGCATCATAATTATTTCATATACCTATTTATATACCATATACCAGTTAACTTCTAATCAGCGGAAGTGACAGTTGATTCATAGAAACACAGTTATACCCTATTCCACGAACATACGCCAGTTTTGGATTACTTCGACAACGAATATTTTACTGTGCAAAATAAGAAGAACGAAAGTAAATTGCAAATTACATTGTTGTTTATTGGAATAATTATTAGCGCCATTTACTTTTGTACTTCTTATGTTGCACAGTAAAATATTCGTTGTCGAAGTAATCCAAAACAGGCGTATGTTCGTGGAATGGCCCATACATGATATTGTTAATATAAATATTTTGTCCAGACTTGTTGGATGAGTTCAGATAAATTCAGCAATTCTACAATTTGTGGAACAAGATACAAATGTATAATGTATACGATCTCGCAAACAAGACAAATGTCCGTGAATTTTTTAATAAATGGATTCGGTGTATAAATAAAAAAAGATGCAATTTTAAAAATTTTTATTCCAAAATTAATGCATTTTGACTAAAACAATTGTTCCATTCACTCAGGGGAAAGGCGCAAAATGTCGCCTGTCAAAATTTTGAATGTGTTTTAAATGTACAGTGCGTCCATAAAGTAACGGACAAATTCATTATTTCCTAAACCCGTGACTTTAAGGAAAAATTCCGAAACAGGTCGATTTTTATTTTTAAATTGCAATATTTTGGCATATACACACACCCAAACTTATATGGAATCACCATGTATTTCAAAGTAATATTTATTTCTTTTGAAAAAACTTGTTATTGTTGCGAAGATTAAAGGTTTTTATTGAAAATAAACAAATATATAAGACAATCGGATAGTACAGCCCGGTACGGTATAGATTATTTGCTTGAGTTGCAAGTTTAACGAAAATAAATAAACTAACTTTTGCGTCCAAAAACGAAAATATGCCTCATGTAGGGTTATAGAACTTACAACGAGGAAAGATTATTGGTCTTGTGGAGAAAGTAATGTTCTCAGATGGACATAGCTGCAGAGCTAGGCGCAATACAGGGCGTTCTGTCCAAAACATATGCTAGGTAACAGGAACTAGGAAAGCTCAAAAATAAACCAAGGGAAAGTCGCTAAAAGTAATAACGGCTCTCCACAATCGTTTAATTATCTAATCAGCTGGAAGACACCCAACCATGTCTCACCAGCAGCTTCAAAGGCAGCTTTTGGAAGGTACAGGTGTAACTGTTTCAGTTGAAACGATAAGAAGAAGAGTTCGTACCAAGAAGTATACACCAGCAGACAGTTATGGGTTCCCGATTTATCCAGGCAGCACAAGATTGATCGCCTAAATTGGTGTCTTCACCACCAAAACTGGAACATTGAGAAATTACAAAATGTGCTATTCTCAAAAACAGTCAGGATTTAATGTAATCAGATGGAAAATCAGGTGACCCACGAAATCGTGTACTTAGAGGTCGAGGAAGACAAGCAAGAACGAAAACTGTCAGATCTGTTCACAAATATACAAGGGGAAGTGTAATGTTCTAGAGAGGAATTGTGATCCGTAAAAAAACTCCTTTAATTTTCATCCAATCAACTTTAACTGCTCACAGGTATGTTGATAACCTGTAGTCAGGCTCTGGAGAGGTGCAACAGGAGAAAATTTAATTTTATTGCATGATAATGGACCTCTACATACCATTAGAGTGACTAAAGGCATCATTGAAGCAGAAGGTATCCCTTGTTTGTAGTGGTCTGCTTGCTCATCCGAGCTTAATCCTATAGAGTATTTGTGGAATATGCTTAAAAGAAAAATTAGAGCTCGCCGGGATAATCCACAAAACACCGCACGGCTAGTACAAGCTGCTTTTAAAGGATGGAGCAACCTACCACAACAAAATGTTGATAATTTGATTAGGAGCGTACCCACGCAAACTGAAGCTTGCATAAGGACTAGAGGTGATAACACTGACTACCACAAAATACAAAAAAATAAATAAAACAAGTTAAACGTTATTCGTTTTACATTGAAATTTTGTATGCTATTGACTTTAAAACAACCACTTTCAATTTGTTTGTTAAATACTTTATTGTTTTATTTAATTGTTATGTATTTGTTATTAAATTGCTTTAGAATGAATATTGTTTGACTTCGTTTGTTCGTTTTTTCAAATTCGCACGGAATAGTAAGAAATATCAGATGATTCCATATAAGTTTGGGTGTGTGTATATCATACTAGTGACGTCATCCATCTGGGCTTGATAACGTAATCGATGAATTTTTTAAATGAGAATAGGGGTCATGTGATAGCTCAATTGCAAGGGTATGTAATTCTCTATTTATTAATACAAACAATAACATAATTATTTGTAGGGGGTGTCCAAAAATATTTTTATAATTCAATTAATTGAGACAATGTATGTAACTTATTTCATTCAAAATTCGTTTTACTTTTGTCAGGAAACAGAAATACATGTGCATGTTTATTTGACAAATAATAAATATTGCTTTTCGCTTAAATTTAATGTTAGAGTTACCACCCACCTGCCTCTTGGAAGTATAACATTACGCTTAAGCGAAAATCAATTATTATTTTTTAAATAAAACATTTTTATGTTTTCGGGCACGAATAAAATATATTTATAATTAAACAAATTACATACATGCATCTTTTTGTACCAATTAATTTAATTTAAAAAACGTTTTTTGGACACCCTGTATAAATAATTATATTAATGTTTACCGTTTACTTCTCTCCCGAAGCATAAGAGCGATAACACAAGTAGTTTCGATGTTATCCATTGCAAGACTGATGTAATCAGCGTTGCCAGGCCCAAAAAATTTATTTCCCCAAATTGTGTTTTAAAAGTTGCCAGATTTTCAACAGAATTCCCCAGATTTAAAGGTTTGTTACGCACATGCGCAATAACGAAAATTGCTGCGCAGTTACACATTTTCCGTTACTGCGCATACTCGTAACCGTTCATGAACGGTTTTGTATCGAGTTGGATAAACCTAGTTATAGTATTTTTACTACAAAAGCGATATTACGTAGGTCAAAATTTTTGACGTAAGAGAACTGTCAAAACATTAGATTGTGACTTTTCATTATTGCCATGTTTATTATAAACATGGCAATAATGAAAAGTCACATTTTAATGTTTTGACAGTTCTCTTACGTCAAAAATTTTGACCTACGTAACATCGCTTTTGTAGTAAAAATACTATAGTTCAGTTTTTAACAATTCTTCTCCTACATGTATGCAACCCGTGTTGCGGTGTGTGTTGCCTGCCATGTAGGCACCCCATAGGGAATTCACAGATGTAAGTCGGGAACCCCGGACCTACACAGGTGTTCATAATAGATGACAAAGCGAGAGCATGACAGAGTCAGGGAACCCCAGACAATATCATTGTTCGCGGTAGTCACAATTCACCAAACTGTATTGAGTGTGACCTATGTGGAATCAGTCACCACGATCTTGTCGTTGTAAAACATTTAATATTCACATAATTACTGGACTTTCTAAAATAACTATTTTTTACTAAATTTAATAACATATTTTAGCCAGTTTGATTTCCCCAGATATTAGTCATTTTAAAAAAGTTTTTCCCCACTCCCCAAAGTTTATCAATTTTCCCCAGTTCTGGAGAAAAATCCCCAGACCTGGCATCCCTGGATGTAATTCTGCGACTTAAAAATCGCAAGTGGAGGCACCCACCACTCCCACCAGATTTTCTGCGACAGCGATTTTTTAGTCGCCGCGACTGCAAATCGCAAGTGGAGTCCAGCGCTTAACGATGATCATTATGATGCAAGTATGAGGGATGCGCTATTGGGACCGTGCAAGTTCGGCAAAGCGACACCTGTTTTCTACTCTCAGCATTATTATTCGCACTTTTAATTATATTGGCCAATTATATTAGTCCTGGTTACCGGATAATTGTCAAGGCCATAGTCCAAAAAATAATAAGAAAAAAAAGATTCCGGTTATGCTATTAAAACGTAAACAATTGTATGTAGTAAATAAAATTGGTTATTAAAATGCAGTACTGCAAGCAAAATACAATTAATTAAATTTACCTTTATACAGTTGAGTCCGCGAGTCTTTACCCGTGCGTCATCATTTAAAGCATACGAAATAAGTCGGAAATCTATTTCATGCAACAACAAGTGACAGAAAGTGGCTGCTGTTCCGAATACGGGTTTTATTATAAAATTTGACGTTATCAAATATATAGAATGTCAAATGTAAATTTTGCTTCAAAATTTTTGTGCAGAATTACAGCTACATTTGAAGTAGCTTAATATATTTTTTTTATTATTATTGAGTAATAAATATATAAACAATTTATAAGAAAATTCAATAACATATTTTATTTTTGTTATTTTATTCACTTTGACGGAAACCTAAACACAATAATTTCTTTACTGTGTGAATGACGTTAGCTTTGTATGTTTTAAATATTAATTGCCAAAAATATAATTATTTACCTTAAAAGTTCAAAGCCCAATATAAAATTAGTTGTAAAAACAACTGTTTGTGTAATATAAATAAATTTCAAAACGAAAAAATTCGACAAAAACTGCAAAATATTCAACTGACTGACAGCCACAAAAGTAAACAAAGCAGAAACGTCAAACAATTTGTGCTTAAAATATGAAAACATACCGAATCGTCTTTTTTGTACCTATCTCTTTTCAATGCACTAGTCTAGATGGTTCATATAAATAACATGTGTTTTTACTTAATAACAAACGGCAGCTGGTTTGTCATGAGTTTCATGCGTGGAAGAGAATGATGCTAGATAAAAAGTAAGTGTTTTATCTCGCCAGGTATTAATGACGCACGGGTAAAGACTCGCGCACTCAACTGTACACTCAGGTGCAAAAAAATCGATCCACTAAAAATTTGGTCATTTTTGAAGTTTCGAATTTCCTAAACATATTGTTGGATTTAACTGATTTTTTTACCACGTTATAGCCTTATTCATTGACAATATCGCTGTAATAATATTGTTGCTAGATAGTCAAACTGTCATTGTATACCGGGTGTACGAATCAAACTGTGCCTTTTTCTCAAAGTTCGCATCACCCTGTGGACTATTCTAACATTTATAAAATACTGAAATTAAAACCTAACTATTGGGACCGTGCAAGTTCGGCAAAGCGACCTCTATTTCTACGCTGTGTACTTTTATTCGCACTTTTAATTATATTGGCCAATTATATTAGTCCTGGTTGCTGGATAATTGTCAAGACCATAGTCCAAAAAAATAATCAGAAGAAAAAATAAGATGCAGGTTATGTTTAGCAAACGTAAACAATTGTATGTATTAAATAAAATCAGTTAGTAAAATGCAGTACTGCAAGCAAAATACAATTAATTAAATTTACCTTTATATAATAATTGCATATCATATCAATATTCTGGAGCAATATATAATTTTTTTGCGTCAATGACAGAAGGTATGAAATATACGTCAATTTGACAATTTCAATTGACAATATGAATTATTTAAGATAGTTGCAATATTTCTCCGCGACTCGCGCACGGTCGTTTCTCGTTTCCCTTTCCAAGTACTTGCACACCGCGAATAGCCCCAGGTTTTCTTAACATTTTGTCTTTCGATTCATTCGCTTATATTGGATAATGAAAAAGTTAGGTACTTTAACAACTGGCCATGTTCGTCATCAGTACAGGGTGTTTCTAAATAAGTGTGACAAGCTTTAGGGGGTAATTTTACATGAGAAAATAATCACAATTTGCTTTATAATCATAATGTCCGCAAACGCTTCGTTTCCGAGATACGGGATGTTCAATATTTTTTACAAACTGACGATTTATTTATTGCTTTAAAACCAGTTGAGATATGCAAATCAAATTTGGTGGGTTTTAAGACGTAGTTATTGCACATTTTTTGACATACAATTAAGAATTTTATATTCACCATTGGCGTGCGTACGGGTAATATTATGGGTCATAATATTACCCACTGCACACAAGCGATTTTTATTGGACACTGCACACAAGCGAAACAGGGAATGTGATATAGAATACGAGCATCATAATAACATGACAATTAAACGTTAGTTGTATACATGCTTTTTTTATTCATTTATTTTGTAACAAACAAATTAAGTAGTTATGTGATTAAATTAATTATTTTCTAGATTTATGTTATACAATTTATATGTTGAATGTTACAATTATTAAACTGAATTTGAGGTTAAGTTTTCTATATTCCTATCGTATCGAAGCATATGATCTCATCTCACTATCCTTCTTATACTTGTTGTAGATCTGTCGATCTGTTAATTCCGACGTTGAAGTATTTCTTCATTCTAGTTTTAGTTCTCGTGTGAGTCGGACGTGTCAATAGCCGGTGCTGACGAGTAATCTAAACGCTTTACTAATACGAATAATAAGTATCGATAATTATTAAAATAATATATAGACTAATAACTCGCGTTTTTGTTTCTATTTTTTAATTAAATGAGTGCGGACACGGGCGGTAAACCGCCCCCTGAACCTGATGGACCTCCCAATACCACCCTTAGTAGTCCAGATGTTGAAATGGAATCCCCTAGCAATTTTAAAGGTTTTAGTAAGGCTGAACTCAACCAAACTGTAAGTACTTCCGATCCTATTAAATCTAACGATGACAAACAAAAAGAAATTTTTAAGTATACCATAAATAACCGTGGACCGTTCCATATATATGTTGAAAATAAAGATAGCGATCTTAAAGGTAAACTTAATGCATTAAAAATTGTGACATTATTCTTACAAAATTCCCAGAATTAGATAATAAAATAATTAGTATCGATACAATTGGCAGAAATAAATTAAGAATTAAATTTACGGATTCTAAAAACGCTAATTACCTTATCGACAAGAAAGACGATCCGGTTTTTGTTAAAAACAATTTGGATGTTTATATACCTAAATTTATTATTATTAGACAAGGTGTTATACGGGATGTCTCGACAGAATTCTCCGATGAATATCTTAAAAATAAAATTAAAAAATTCGAAATAAATTCTAATTTTGAGGTAGTAAACGTTTCTAGAATAAATAGAAAAACGGTTACCGATAAAATAAATTATGTTCCTACTAAATCGTGTGTAGTAAGCTTTAAAACACAAGTACTTCCAAAATACGTTACTGTAAATAAGGTGTTGAAAGAAATTGAACCATATCCACAAAAAGTCCTGCTTTGTTTCAACTGTTTGCGATTTGGCCACCAGGGGAAGCATTGTAGGAGTAACCCCCGTTGTAACAATTGCCAGAAAGACCATAATACAAAAGAGTGTCGGGAAACAACATTAACCCCAAAATGTTTTAGTTGTATGGGAGACCACTTCACAACAAATCTTAAGTCATGTCCAGAATTCAAAAGACAGAAATTAATTAAAGAATGCATGACTAATAGTAATATTAATTACCATGATGCCAACAAACAAATTCCCCGCAAATCTTATGCAGACGTAACATCAAATAACATTATTAAAGATTCTCATCAACAAAATTTGCCTTCTTCTAATTACCCTCTTGTTAACCAAAGTTTAAATAGCTCTTCTGTTACTCGTCCATTCACATTTTCGGCCAATAGTAATCATAATAAATATACAGTCGTCAAATCTTCTAAAGGTAGCAAAAGGCAGAGACCAAATAGTCCTGTCTTGACACAGTCAGATCCAGAATACACATTTAACTTTAGACAATCAGGAACTAATATTCCAATTATAAATAGTCCTTCATATAAAAATAATTTAAATTCAAATTCTCACACGCTACAAACAGAGTCAAACTCTGATATTTTAGATATAATTTTTACTATTGTTACCGAACTTTTTAAAAATTTTAGGGAAACTAATAATCCCAATGTTACTAAACAAGACTTACAGCAAATATTAATTAGTAAACAATTATTAAACGTGCACAATATACCAACTACTTCGTCGTCTTCTCAGCTATAAACAAACTCAACATTTTACAGTGGAACTGCAGATCTGCAGTTGGCAATAAAGAAAACTTAGAATATCTCTTAAATACAACAGAAACTACCGTAGCAGCTTTGTCAGAGACCTGGTTCAAACAGGAAAGGTTTTATAACTTCCAAGGTTATAATATTGTTCGGTCAGATCGTATGGATGGTTACGGTGGGGTAGCCATACTAGTAAAATCCAATAGATTATTTTTAGAAGTCGTATTACAGAAACCAGCAAGAATGATGTGTACATGCATCGAAGTGAAACTTCTACCTAATAACAAAGCAGTGTACATATTGTCAATATACATTAAACCAAAGACTCGGATAGAAGTAAGAGAATGGATACAATTTTTCGAAAACTTATCACGACCTTTTATAATTGCTGGAGATTTCAACGCTCATCATCTTTCTTGGGGTTGTGAGTTTAATGATGTCTATGGTGTTTTTTTGCTCAATGCTATTAATCACTGCAATCTTGTGTATCTCAATGATGGTGCACCCACACTTGTTACGTCAGGTAGAAAAAGTGCCATTGATCTGTCTATTTGTACGCAAGACATAGTACATTTAATATATTGGTCAGTCATACAGGATCCTCATGGATCCAATCACCTTCCTATATATATGAAGTTTAATAACTCTGACTCAGGATTACAAACCTATGGTCCAGTTCACAACATATGGGTTCTTAAAAGAGCCAACTGGAATCTGTACACGACAACACTAGAGGAAATGAGCACCGCATGTAACTACAACAATTTCATAGACACGATAAACTCAGCTGCAAACATTTGTATCCCGAAAAGAACAATAATAAGAAATAAGTACTGGAAGCACAAACCAAAACAATGGTGGAATGAGACCTGCAATAACATTGCTCATAGGAGAAAAGAAGCTTTCAGATTATGGAAAGAAAACCCAAACATACAAAATTTACTTGAATTCAAACGAGTTGATGCCATCGCAAAAAAAACATTCAAAGAAACAAAAAGAATTCAGTGGAGGAAATATGTTGAGAGCCTAAATCAGACAACTCCCATCACTGAAGTATGGAAAAAGGTAAATAGTTTTAAGAATCGTAAGCAGCAGAATAAGTTACCTATTGATCTGGAAGCGAATTGGATAGAAGAATTCCATGCCACAATCTCACCAGACTGGGCAAAAGAATGCATAGAATACAATCAGTTATCAAAAATGAATAACCATTTTCAATTTCGTTGCAAAACGAAAATACAGCCGAACCATATTCCAGTTCAATCAGAGAGTGCTGCAAGCACCTCTACCGGTTTCGAAACTTATTAGTCTCTCATCAGGAGGCACATATGCTGCTCTCCCTGATCCAACCAAAACAAACCCCAGCGTGCAGTCCCGAATTGCAACGAACGAAATGGCATAGATGCCCTAGCGGCAACTGCTAGCAAAAGACTAAGTTTTCACTCTAATGGCATACAACATATCCCACCAGAATGAAAACAATGGGAACCTTCTCTGGTTACACCTCCGAGGCTTCTACAATTTGCAAGCCATACGGATGCTGAGACTAAGGAAGATGAGGGAATTCTACAATTTACAATTCACGTCACAACTTGGAACTTTACCGCGCTGAGCAGATGTGACGTGAATTGTAAATTGTAGAATTCCCTCATCTTCCTTAGTCTCAGCATCCGTATGGCTTGCAAATTGTAGAAGCCTCGGAGGTGTAACCAGAGAAGGTTGCCATTGTTTTCATTCTGGTGGGATATGTTGTATGCCATTAGAGTGAAAACTTAGTCTTTTGCTAGCAGTTGCCGCTAGGGCATCTATGCCATTTCGTTCGTTGCAATTCGGGACTGCACGCTGGGGTTTGTTTTGGTTGGATCAGGGAGAGCAGCATATGTGCCTCCTGATGAGAGACTAATAAGTTTCGAAACCGGTAGAGGTGCTTGCAGCACTCTCTGATTGGACTGGAATATGGTTCGGCTGTATTTTCGTTTTGCAACGAAATTGAAAATGGTTATTCATTTTTGATTTACATTTACTCTGTGTGGAGTATGAAGGGAACCAGTCTCGTTGGAACTTTACCGCGCTGAGCAGATGTGACGTGAATTGTAAATTGTAGAATTCCCTCATCTTCCTTAGTCTCAGCATCCGTATGGCTTGCAAATTGTAGAAGCCTCGGAGGTGTAACCAGAGAAGGTTCCCATTGTTTTCATTCTGGTGGGATATGTTGTATGCCATTAGAGTGAAAACTTAGTCTTTTACAATCAGTTATCTTTAAAAACTGTTCCCAGAAACAACTTGTACTTACTTGAACGTTTTGAGATGTGGGAATTAGAAAGATCGTTGAAACTATCTAATAATACTTCACCAGGCGAGGACAATATAACTTACTCCATGCTGTTTCACCTCCCATTTAAACATAAAAAGTCGCTGTTAGAAATCTATAATAGTATTTGGACTGGTGCAAGTCCTATTCCGGATAGCTGGAAGAACTATATAATATTACCTATTAAAAAGAAAGACAAACCGCTAGACCTCTCAAGTTCGTACAGACCTATATCCCTGGCATCTTGTATTCTTAAAACTCTGGAAAGAATAATAAAGAATCGATTAGAACAATGGCTAGAATTTGAACACATCCTACCAAACTCACAATATGGTTTCCGGAAATGTAGGTCCACTCTCGAAGCTATTACTATTCTCGTTACAGATATACTGACAGGATATACAATAAAGAAACATACAGCTGCAGTTTTTATTGACCTTTCCTCGGCTTTTGATAACGTAAATTTAAACATTTTGTACCATAAGCTGACATCAATAGGAATACCTCATGAAATATGTTCATTTTTAATTTCACTATACTCCGATAGACGACTTTCACTAAAATTAAACCAAAATCTTCAAGGATCCCGAACATCGAATTTAGGACTCCCTCAAGGCAGCATACTCAGCCCGCTACTTTTTATACTATATACAATGGACTTCGAAGTAAATTTGAATAACGTGAATATGATACAGTTTGCTGATGATATAGTTATCTACACCAACGGTACTACTATTTCAAATTGTCAGAACATTTTAAACACAAACCTATGGTCAGTTAAGCACTGGTTAGATTCAAACAACTTAATTCTTTCTGAAAAAAAATCTGAAGTGTGTATTTTTACTAAAAAAAGGGACATAACTCAAGTACAGTTACAACTGGGACCATATCTTCTTCCAATCAAAAATTGTGTTAAATACCTTGGACTGTGATAATAATTTTGACAGAAATATAATAGAAATATAATAGAAATAATTTTGACAGAAAATTACTGTGGAAAGATACCATCCACCATGCAATAAAAAAACCGAGAACGCTATGAATATTTTGAGAGCATTCTGCCATACCAAATGGGGAGCAGATCCAAATACCGCTTTACTGTTCTATAAAACAATGGTTAGAAGTATATTAGACTATGGCAGTCACCTATATGGAACAGCAGCACATACTCACCGAAACAAAATAGAGACCTAGAAAAACACAAGTTTGAGAATATGTCTTGGTTATCTTAAATCTACCCCAATAAATATTATAGAAGTCGAATCTGTAGAACCTCCACTATCTTTCAGAAGGCAGCTAATTAGTCATAAATTTATGGCTAAAGCCATATCCAAAGAAGCCAGCTATTATCGTAACATTCACGACCTCACTGTCCTAGTACTCACCCATCCATATTGGCACTCAAAAGCTACTCCACTCCTAGTAAACAGCTATACCACACTGGCACAAATCTCTAACTCCCTGTCTATCAACAAAACTATACCTATCTACACCGAACCTCCCCATGTTTTCTTTTCAAAACATATAAAAACATACTACCTGGACCCAAAAGAAAACTTTCTAGAAACCATTAATGGAAGATGGCCTGAACACCAATACATATATACTGACGGATCCAAGTTGAATGGAAAAGTAGGCTGTGCCTTTTATGACGCAAACTCTTCCCAATATTACAAGTTCAAGCTACCAGATGAGTGTTCCATATATACCGCCGAAACAATTGCCATAGCAAATGCATTTAGATACGTCCAGTCGAGAAACACACAGAATCATGTTATATTCACTGACAGTAAAAGTGCAGTTGACCGAATAACAAACTTGAAATCATCGAAAAACCTTACTAACATAGAGGCAGAAATGTTAAAACTGAACTTTGAAGCAACAAAACAAAGGAAAACAATAACTGTAGTGTGGATTAAAGGGCACTCAGGAATAAAAGGTAATGATGCAGTGGATACACTAGCCAAATCAGCCACTGACACAGGCTACCATCTAACCACCAATATTGTTCCATATACAGATCTTACCTCCAAGTTTACTTCACATTTAAAACAATTGTGGCAACAAGAATATAATTCATCAGTCACAGGGCTTAACTATGTCGGCCACCAAAATAACATACCATTGAAAAGCTGGTTTCATGAATTAACCAAACGAAACTTCATTGTTACAATAAACAGAATAAGATCTAATCATGCTATGACTCCTTTGTACAAATATAAAATAGGACTGGATGAAAACCCATATTGTCCATGCGGAGAAGTTGGTAATAAACCATGTAATCCTAGAATGTTCAAGAAATAAGAAGAGCATTGAATCATTTTTCGAAGAAATTGTAAATCTCAAATTCTGTTTGCCAACCAGTCTAAATTGTATAATTTTTAGTAATAATATTAACTTATATCAATGTTTGTATAATCATTTAATTCGTTGCAAAATGAAATTGTAAAAACTAACACCATTGTAAGCAATTCTGCGATACAAAATATTATTGTAAGTGTGTTCACGAAAAAATTAACATAAAAAAATAATTAAAAAAAAAAGTAAAATAATGATAAACAAATAAAAAAAAACAATGAAAAAAAACGAAATAAAACTAAACAAAAGACTACACATAAATAAAGCATTAGAAAAAAACAAAAATATAATTAAAAAAAATAAAAAAAAATATACATATAAAAAAATGCACTAAACAGAAACACACACATTTTACTAACACAATAACATTTATCCTAGGGTGTGAGAATTTGAAAAATCAATTTATTTATATTGCATCAAAAAAATGCTCCCTTTATATTTCATAAATAAAAAATAAGTCTGGCTAATTGGTTCATGCCAAAGCCAATTATATAAAAAAAAAAAAGTATTTCTTGACAGGTAGTCTGCCACCTATCTCCCCATCTTTTTGATGGTCTCTCCGGTGGACGCTTGCCTGCTGGTTTTCCTTCAAGGGCAATTCTTGGTAGTCTGTGCTCCTCCATTCTTTTTACATGACTGAACCATTCTCTTCATTTTGCCTACCCCATCTGACTACGTCTTGCACGCCACATTGTTCCCTGATGATGTTGTTTCGTATTCTATCTCTTCTTGTCTTCCCTGCTATTGCTCTTAGTGTCTTCATTTCGGCTGTTCGTAGCAAGCTTTTGGTTTTATTGGTGTCTTCTCTTGATTCAATGCCATAGGATATAACAGGTCTGATGCAAGTTTTATAAATTCTAACTTTGCTGTCCATTCTCATATATGGGTTATTCCAGACCACATATCTCAAACATCTGGACAAGACAGCGGCCTTGTTAATTTGATTACTTGATAAGTCTACACCTAGATATTTGAACTGGTTTAGCTGTTCTATGGGTTTCCCCTCTACCACGAGCTTGCATCTAATTGGATCTTTCGAAATGGTAATGCATTTTGTTTTCTGCGTGGATATGTTCATGTTGAGTCGTCGACATGCTTGGTAGAATCAATAAAGTTGTCTTTGTAGGTTATCCTCGCCCTCTGCAATCAGGGCTGCATCATCCGCCTAGCACACTATACTTATAATACTGTGACCGAGTCTGTATCCTAGTTGTAGCGATTCCACATCTTCTATTATGTCATCCATTAGCATATTGAATAGAAATGGACTGAGGCTGTCTCCCTGCCTGATTCCCTCTGGTGCTCAAAGGTATGGTTGTTAATTTGAATTCTCTGTTGGAGATTTCGGGAGTTTTTAGAAACCAACATATATTTGGTTTTTTCCTCGTTTACCACAAGTCATAATTCACTTGCCGCGTACGCAAGCCTGGTAAAACACTGCACCATGTTTCTTAAACTTACAGTCTTTTCCAATTCTTAAACTTCTACCCACTATATATATATATATATATATATATATATATATATATATATATATATATATATATATATATATATATATATATATATATATATATATATTGTCAGAGAATGCGAGAATTTGCGTCGATCTATTAAAAATAGTTCCATTCATTCTAATATTTAATTTTTTTGACTGCCTTTTCCAAGGCAATACTAAAGAGGAGATACGCCAGCGCGTCTCCCTGTCTTAGACCATTATTAATGTCAAAGAACGCCGAGTTTTCTCCTTGAATTCTAACGCACGAGCTTACATTTTGCATTGTTAGTTGGGTCAACTTAACCAACTTAGATGGGATCCCAAAGTCTATCATTGCCTTATATAACGCAGTTTGTTTGATTCTATGTTAACATTTCAGTGGTATTTTGAAGAGGATTTAGAAGGTTTTGAGTCGAAACCTTATGCCTGTAGATTAAGAGATACTTGAACTTTGAAACTGTAAAAGAAGGGAAGACGAAAAAGTACCCCGCACAAACCTTATGGAAATTAGGTCCCAGTGGATTTAGTTCATACTTTGGAAAACACACTTTGAAGCATCCTGATAAAAAGTTCTCATGGGCACAACTCAATCGTATGAAAGATTTTCAAGATATAGAGGCACAAACTCGGAAAATTATAAGATTTACCGGGTATTCCAATTCCCAGAGTTACTGGTTATCTGGCAACATGTAGAAGTTTGGATCAAGGAAAAGTACTAGTAGGCTAGGATTTTTTCCTGGCTATCCAATGGCGACCTTTACTTTGACCTTAACCTTCAACGGACGTCATCTTTCAAGGCCGCGTCCCACCATCAAATAATTTGATCAAACTGGTTTGAGCAAACTGAAAGTGACAGTTAGTGACGTCACATCCTGAGTGTTCATTGTGGATAATAATGAAATATTTTAATTTTAAATAAAGTACAAACAAGTTAGACAACTCAATACAAAAAATTTGATCAAACTAGACTGATAGTGAGAGCACAGATTTTTAGAAATTCAAAAAACTGCAATTGTGACGTCACTTTGACGTACTTCCTCAAGTACGTCAAGTTTGCTCAAACTGTTTGATCAAATTATTTGATGGTGAGACGCGGCCTTTAGAGTTTCGAGGGTTTTCGGCATTAAATTGATATAAACAGATTATTCATGGGTTTTTCGGATCGCTAAACACGAATATGCCATCAGAATTGACCTCCGGAGGACGTGGTGGTCAGGGCCACTGCAAGGAACGTCATCTTCTAGAGTTTCGATCGTTTTAGGCGTGTAATTGATGCAAATGAATTACTGGAGGGTTTTTTGAGGTCGCTAAACACGAATATGACACCAGAACTGACTCCCGGAGAACCTGGTTTCCAAGGTCAATGAAAGGCGCTCCTGGAGTTTCGAGGGTCTTTGGTACTACATTAATGTAAAGGGATTAGTTATAGGTTTTTGAGGTTGCTGAACACGAATACGTGATCAGCACAGACACAGGAGCACCTGGTGCCTAAAGCGCTGGTTTCCTCGAAAGCGGTGCCTACAAACTGCGACCGTAACACTGCGATGAATGACGTCATAAAAAACTACCACGCAAAATAATAGCGGTGGTTTCCAAGGATGCGTTGGAAGCCACCGCTTGCTGAGTTTGCACATTCCATTGCCGCTGTGAAGAACCTTGAATTTTTCACCGTAATCTGACGTAATTCATCGCAGTGCTACGGTCGCAGTTTGTCGGTGTCGCTTTCGAGGAAACCAGTGCTTAAGAGAGGTTATCTTCTGGAGTTAAAAACCTAAGAGTAATCCATTTGCTTCCTCCGAAACTCCAGAAGATAACCTGTCTTAGGCACCATAAGTGCTTCTTTGTCTGTGCTGATCACGTATTCGTGTTCAGCAACCCCAAAAAATAACTATATCCAATAATATCTAATCCGTTACTATAACTAATCAGTTTGCATTAATGTAGTACCAAAGACCGTCGAAACTCCAGGAGCGCCTTTCATTGACGTTGGAAACCAGGTGCTCCGGGAGTCGGTTCTGGTGGCATATTCGTGTTTAGCGACCTCAAAAAACCCTCCAGTAATTCATTTGCGTCCCTTGCAGTGGCCCTGGCTACCATGTCCTCCGAAGGTCAATTCTGATGGCATATTCGTGTTTAGCGATCCCAAAAACCTATGAGTAATCTGTTTATATCAATTTAATGCCGAAAACCCTCGAAACTCTAGAAGATGACGTCCGTTGAAGGTCAAGGTCAAAGTAAAGGTCGCCATTGGATAGCCAGGAAAAAATTCTAGACTACTAGTACTTTTCCTTGATCCAAACTTCTAATGTTGCCAGATAACCAGTAACTCAGGGAATTGGAATACCCAGTAAATCTTATAATATTCCGAGTTTGTCCCTCGAAAAAATCATGAAAATCCTTCATACGATTGAGTTGTGTCCATGAGAACTTTTCATCAGGATGCTTCAAAGAGTATTTTCCCAAAGTTTGAACGAAATCTACTGGGACCTAATTTCCATAAGGTTTGTGCGGGGTACTTTAGGATTTAGCAAGATTTGACTCTGATTGGCTCAAATGTATTATCTGACAGAAAACATAATTTGGTAGACAATCTGGAAAAACATCTCATTGTACCTATGCTAAAACAGTAGTCTTAATTTGACCCCGTTATGTAATAGCGGATTAAGTGCCCCAAAGTAGTTTTGAGATAAATGGGTTTAAAGATTTTAAATTTGTTTTTGGTGCTATTTCTAAAATATAGAAATACCATGTTTCATATTTGAGAGGTTAATGCAAATATAAAAGAACTCTTACATGTTTATTAAATTTTTTTAAAATAATTTATATTTTAAAAGTTATTCGATCAAATGTCGCTGAATTCGTTTATGATTTTTTAAGGATATGCATGAGTTAAGATCCAAATACCGGATTAATAGACATATTTGGCGCTTAATCTGATGTTTCAGAATAAAAAGTAAGTGTTACAATAAGGTTTTATTAAATTTTTCGCTTTAATACGTATAAAAAGTTACATCGTTTACTTAGAAAATACACTAAAAGCAATCCACTAAGATTGGTCTTTATTATCGAAATCCGATGATCCATTAAAGCCGTCAATGTCATCTTGAATGCCTTTATTCCCTACGATGTTTTTGTATAAGTTTTTAGCATCTAATGAAGTAAGTTCCAATAACGACATTATGTCATTAAATTTTGGGATAGAGACCGGTTTTCCATTCGGCCACAAAATTTGCCGTTTGGATTAATACAAAAATTCTGTACTTTTGGTTGGATTTCTTCTGACTCGTTTACTTATGTCTACTTCTAGAAAATTGCCGCCGTGATTTTTGCTAAAATATATTTTAAAAGGATCTTCTTTCAAAAGCAGTATTTTTTAGTTTGAAGTCAGTTAATCGAATTCCCATTTATATCGTTCTTTCTATTTACAATATTTTTTAAATATCGCAAACTTCTTTACACTCTTATTCTTGTACCATTTGAACCGTTAATTTGTTTCGTTTTCTGCAACTTTTGATAAGGTTTATATAATCGTCTGGAGTATATAACCGATTTTGAAGCTTTAGTGCTGAGTCTATGTCCCCAAATTTGGAGTCATTGGGCATAAAAATGGGTCTTGATACTAGAAAGCGCATCGTTATTTTTTTAAGATGGTATAAGCTCAAGCGCAGATTTTAAAACCATCATACAATTTTAATATGTATTGAGGTTTTGTCCTTCGCAACTGCCAGACTATAATATCAATTCAGTTATTTGAGGTATTAGGTTCTGTTGCAAATATTTTAATCAAATTGAAGTTACTTCTTGTGCTCCTTTTCCTGCTGTGCTTCGACTTACATAGAAATGGCGTCGCCCAGTTTTTCTTAAATATTTACCGCAGTTGTAAAGCCACAGCTGTCTTTTGTAAAATACAATGTTCGTTCGTTGGAATTAGTGGTAAAGGTGGGTTTTTTTCAAATCAAAAGTCAGTACCTCCACATTTTGTTCATTTTTACCTTTTTGGAGATCTGAATTTATGAGATTTCTAGCCGCTTTTGCATTATCTTGATGAGTCTCGGTCTTTTAAATTGTTTTTTCTCTTCCTCTATTAACTTAGGATTTTAACTGCAAAATCGCATTTATTACATGTGTCATTTTTAACTCGTTTACTTTGCAAATTAAAATTGTCATAAAATATGCGTTTATAGGAAGCAAAAGCAACCCTAAGTTAAACATTATATTATTTAAGGTTACATCACTATTTAAAAAAAGTCGTTCACTTTGATTTCTACAATATAATGCGACCTATATTTTGGAAATTAGCTGATGTGATCAATAATTTCTTGTTTTTGATATTCAGGCATTTTTCCGCTGGTAGGTGTCTTTTCTCCTCTATGATCTTTAATGACTTCTGTTGAACAAACTTTTTTAAATACCGGTCAAATCTTGTCGAGGATATTCTCAAAGTTTGAATAAAAATTTTTGAACACGCTTCTTTGTTTTAAAATAACGTATTGTCCTTTGTTTTAATTTGTTTTAAAACTCGAACTTTGTTTCGAAAATTACGAACTACCCAATAAACGATGTCGCTTAGTTCGATATTTTAAACGTTAGAAAATATGTTGTGTTTTGTAATAAAGAACTAAGCGACTATTTGTGGCGCTTGATTCGTTATTACACTTAAAGATGAGTATTTTTGTTTTTGACAATGAATTATATACTATTATTGGCGCTTGATTTGATATTACACTTTTTATTGTAAGAGTTTTTAGTTCTTTAAAAACAACTTGGCTTTTAATTCGATATTACAAATCTTAATATGAGATTTTTCTTAATAAAATAACAAACAGCTCTTAATACAGGTGTTCAAAAACCGCTTTATTTTGTACTTTTTTACAAAAAACATATTTTTATAGATAGATTTGCACCGTAGCTGCAAGATGGCACCATAATCCGAATTTTGAATTTTTGGCGCTTAATCCGTTGTTACATAACGAGGTCCAATTAGTATGTACGTTATTGTTATTCATTTTAAGAGTACATCCGTTAACCGAAATAATTGGGGGGAGGTTGTTTCGGATAAAAAGAATTTGGGTTAAAAATAACATTGTTTTTGTACTCTTCTTGTATAAATTACATAGTATTCTTCTTCAAAATTGGTGAATGTTAGTGTTTGTTAAATAAATCTTCTATTTGCTTTTGCATTTTCTTTTGACAATGATATTTTAGTATAAACATAACTACAGTGATAAAAAACATGTGCTGTATATTTAATTGCTTTCTTTAGTTGTATGAAAGCAATGTTGACGATGTTGACAAATTAACATCGAATTATTTCCGTTTTTACATAAAAATTTATACTTTTTGTTGACGAAATTATTGAAACTGGCAGACATTTCGGGTAATGGCATGTGTCGGTTAAAAAAGTTTCGGTTAACGGAGGTTTTACTGTATTCAGGTAAATAATATACCTATACAAAAGTTTGTAATTTTTATGTAAATTGAATGAAGGTAATAAAATGTTATTTGAAAAAGTTTTTGTAGTGTAACTATTGAATGTCGTCAATTTTTGGTTTGTTTGTCATTATATAATTGATATGAGTATAAAAAAAGAGTGTGTGCACTTTGTACGCATGTAATATACTTCTATTTGTATGATTTCAACGAAACAAATATATTTTAAACATTTTAATTGTATTTTTGTTTAAATATTAAAACTAATTTTAATACTTAAAATAATACCAAAAATTAAAATTAGTTTCATCTCTTCTTATTTCAAAATGTATTATGTTTTCCATCTTTTGCGATATTTTGCCGATTATTAGGGCGCCCATCACTGTATATACAGGGTGAGTAGGGAGGAACACTCCAAACTTTAAGACTGTATAAGCTTTAATCGCGCTGGACAACCCGAGCATACCCAGAGGGAGAACGCCTGCGCATTACAAAATTGAGCGTTCGCGGAGGTCAAATGTTTCCCTCTGAACACACTCCGGATTTTTAATTCGGTGTTCGCGCAGTACAGAAAAAAGATCCTGAACGTGTCTAGGATACCCTCTCGACGTTCGAGGATTTGGTTTCGGATTTTAAGTTCGCACAGGCGCACAAAATATTTGGGAAGAATTTCTTGACATTCTGTTCTTACTGCCTCCAATCCTTAACCTAAAATATTGTTTTGTTAAATAACTTGTAGATGTATAGGTCCTTACGTAGAGTATAATAGGAATGAATACTGAGGAACACTGCAATAGTTTTTTTAAGTCGAAATTATTGTTAATTACAACATAAACTGACCGCAAATATGTATACAAGTTAATGGCAAAGTCAATGTTTTCCTTGAGTTGATGCTTTTCAATTTCGCCACCAGGCGTCGCCCACTTTGCGGTTCCTCGCCAATAGGCAAATCAAAATAAGCGGTACGCCACCTGGTGAGCATAGGAGTAACTAAAGATATTGACATTGTTTTTCGATTTTGCTTTGAGTTTGTGTAAAAATATTACCATTAAGAATAGTTTATTGCAAAAACACACACAAAGAAATAGCTTCAGAAAAACATTAAGAAACCGGTATGGGCCTAGCGTGTGTCAAAATTTTACGAGATTGGAAACCTTGTACGAGAAACTGGCACACTGTCAAAATTCAATCAAATTTTTAAGGCGATGTATAAAAATATTTACGTCTTAAAAGTAATTTGATAAGAATGAGTTGTTCAAATCGGTATTGTTTTAAAATAGGCTTTTAGGTGTTGCTTCAAATAGCGAATTGAAATTCACTTTTCATTACAAAATATTAAAACATAGCCTAAAAAGTTGTGGAAACATTTTTGGGTTACATAGTGGAAATGTTCCAAAGTCTCGTATCATAATATGTATCACAACAAATATACTGAATGGTTATTATATCCACGGTTATATCAATCATTGTTACAGCCAATGAAAAAAGAATCTTAATGGAACAATAAAGCGCACAAAAGTGGCGAACATGTTACTTTAGAAAAAGCAGAAAAATTAAACCAATTGTACCTATTGCACGTCGTTCATGAATCCCTAATAATAAAGCCGTTCATTCACGATACTGCGGTGTCGTTCGACAAAATCATCGATGATATCAATTCTGCATTATTTCAGCATAGAAACCAGTTTCTCTGTGCTATAATTGTAACGATTTTGTTGGATGCACGGTCACACACGATCAAAATTTTTGCCAATTAGTTGAATTCGACAAAATTGAACCACGCCGCAGTATCGTGAGTGGCCGGCTTAATATGAAAACTATCGATTCTGCTGCAGAAATCAAGGTTATGTTCAAGGTTGGCAGGCTTAAACCAAATGCTTCAAACCTTGGTTTAAACCAACTTGTTTTTTAAGAAAAAACCTTTGGGCTATAGTGCAGTTGAAACTTCGAAACGCAATTCAAATCGGTTTATTACTATTAAAAACGTATTACTATTAGACTTATTAACCTATTAAACTTATTATCAACAAATTATTACTATTAAAAATTATTTCAACATTCAACAAATACAAAACTCATTCAAAACCATTGCAAAACGCCAATGACCAATGTCAATATTTATAGTTCTACAATTCATCACTTTGGCGCTGCATTCTTATTTTCGGTTGCCTATATGCCTTAGCTCTTCTTTCTCATGGTACATACTTAGACGTAATAGTACGTACTCTTCTGTACGTACTGGTATGTACCCCAGTGTACGTACTTAAAACGTACATTTTACGTCATGTACGTACAGTACCAAAATTGTACGTACTCAAAACGTACTGTGCTGTTTGGGTAGATGCTGGTTTTTAAAGTTTTGAAATTACCTATGTAAAGTGTTGTATCATTTAAATATTCTTCAAACAAATTTTAATACTTTTTTATATTAAAGCTTTTTTAGTTGTTTTTGTCAATGTTTTCCATTTAGTATGTTTATAAATAAGTAGGTACCTTTTCTAGTATTATTATCTTATACTTTTCATTCGATATGCGATAATTACCTATTACGGTAGTATTACAATAAATTGTACTCTGTTTTTACCTAATTTCTTCTATCTAGATGAGCTTATAAGTAAAAGTGCTTTTTTTAACCTACATATTCTCGTGGTTGATTTTTCAGTTTAATTTATGAGTTAAATTAGTCTCTTACTGAATATAATAAGAAACATAAACAACACATCAAACGTATTCGTAAACTATTTCTTGTGTCTTGTTATATTTCATTATTTTTGTGGTGTAATAAACCACAACACAATATGGCACAACCTATCAAATTCAATAGGAATAAGGCTTTTCATCGATTGTCATTTGTTTCGAGCTTCTGTCTTGTGTCACATAATATTAATTTATCTACGTCATACGTCTTTGGTTTGTATCATTGGTATATGTCAATAACGTATGACGTAGATATATTAATATTATGTGACACATGACAGAAGCTCAAAACAAATGACTGTCAATGAAAAGCCCTCTACACATATCATCAAATAAACCTCAACACAATGCCACAACTTATCAAATTCAATACATATAATATCAAAATTGGAAATCTTTACTAAATTATTCCTTCCTTCAGATAATTTTCAACCCCCAGGAAGTTAAAGGTAATTTTTATGTCTAAATAAGAAGCTGCAATTTTCAAGTAACAACAATCTTTTACTCTCTACAAAAATTTAAGCCAGATTTCGGTGTGGAAATACCAAATTACCTATATTGTCGAAATAATTAAGACGCTAACAAAATTTCTAACTTCTAAGAAAGGCATTGAATAGAATGTTAATCCTTTCCTGTTGCTGTTATTCTCTTTCTCTTTGTTGACATACAAATTTGTTGCATTTATTGCAATTTTTGTTGACATTGATTTCGAAATAAGAAAGGGACAACAAAAGCAGGCTTCCTTCTCTAACCTTAATGTATGCAACCCATCATTACATTAGGAATCCGAAAATTGTTCGCGGAGCGAAAAATCCTGAACATGTCCAGGATAAGTTTACGTTGACGCCTGCGCCTTGGAAACTAATCCCGAACTTATATTATACGTAATAATAATTACAAATAACTCCTATGTTGTTATTAAATTTTCATTTGTTTCCGAGATACGGGGTGTTAAAATTTTTCTTACAAACTGACAATTTATTTATTGCTCTAAAACCCCTTGAGGTGTGCAAATGAAATTTGGTGGGTTTTAAGACGTATTTATTGCGCATTATTGGATGTTGTAAATATTCCTGGATATTGCCCAGGACAACACAGGACTCTAACCCACGTGGATGTAATGTGAAAGGGATGAACCTCACATATTGAGAGTTGAATGTCAACTGTTAGTTGACATTCTTCACAACAGTTAGAGTTCTGTGTTGCCCTGGGTAATATCCAGGAATATTTGCAACATCCAATATTATTATTAACAATATGTACTACCATTTAAGACTTTGTAACATTTAACACATTGCGTGCCACGCTTTAATCGGGATACTACTCTCAGGGGCCACTGATATCCACGGCCATGAAAGTTAGTCATAGGGTTTTACTCATAACATTTTGGTGGCTCACACATGCATTTTACTTTTAACACTGATGATGGATTATTTTTTAATCCGAAAACGTTTTGTGAATGTGATGTAACCCTTATTAGGGTCTTTTAAATATAGGTACCTTTTACAAAGGATCCAGTATTTTTTTCTGATTTATGGTATACAGAGAGCTACAGGAATTTTATTTTCCTCGTGGATTTTTATATTGATATCATTTACCACTTCTGCTGATTATTTCATTGATTTTCCTTTTTACTCAAATAGTTGAATCGATTATTGTTGAAAGGGGGTAAGCGCCATTTTCAACTTTTCGAGTTAAAGTAAAAAATCCTCTCTTTTTATATATGCACGATGCACGTCATTTGGTGTTAAATGCAGTTTCGCAGTATAAACTGTATCCACGCAGTACATCAGTGCTTGCTTCCTTTCAAGACCAAATTTAATGACTCGGATAAAGAAAAAGAGAAGAGTTTTTTACTGTAACTCGAAAAGTACAAAAAGGCGCTTACCCCTTTTCAACAATAACCGATTCAACTACATTATAGTTTTTTTTTGTATTTTAGGTTATCCCCAAGATGAAAACAAAACGGAAACTATGGAGACACTAATTGAAGATTTATCTTACGAAGGAAATTATATTACGAGAAATTATACGAGTCAACACACTGAAGAAAAAACAATAAATAAAGATGTGAAAGTTGTGACTGAAAGAAGACCTTATAAATGTGAAATTTGTTTTAAGCAATTTATTAGATCAAGTCATTTGAAAAGACATTTGACAGTGCACATTAGAGAAAAACGTCCAAAACAAACAAAAAAGTGCGAGATTTGTTTTAAGCAATTTCGTCAAGCAGATAGTTTGAAACAACATTTGAGAGTGCACACTGGGGAAAAACCTGAAAAGTGTGAGATTTGTTTTAAGCGGTTTTCTCTAAAACATCATTTGAAAGATCATTTAACAATGCACACTGGAGAAAACCCGTACAAGTGTGAAATTTGTTTCAAGCGATTTAGTAAAGGAAGTGTTTTGAAAAGACATTTGAGAATACACAGTGGAGAAAAACCATACAAGTGCGAGATTTGTTTTAAGCAATTTCGTCAAGCAGTTTGTTTGAAAGGACATTTGACACTGCACACTGGAGAAACACCTTATAAGTGTGAAATTTGTTTTAAGCAATTTAGTAATGCAAGTAATTTTAAATTACATTTGAGAGTGCACACTGGAGAAAAACCTCATAAGTGTGGGATTTGTTTTAAGCAATTTAGTAATGCAAGTCATTTGAAAAGACATTTGAGATTACACACCGGAGAAAAACCTCATAAATGCGAGATTTGTTTTAAGCAATTTCGTGAAGTATATAGTTTGAAAGAACATTTGAGAGTGCACACTGGAGAAAAACCTCATAAGTGCGAGATTTGTTTTAAGCAATTTAGTAAAGCAAGTAATTTGAAAAAACATTTGAGGGTGCACACTGGGGAAAAACCTCATAAGTGCGAGATTTGTTTTAAGCAATTTAGTCAAGCATATCATTTCAAACGGCATTTGAAAACACACACTGAAGAAAATCCTTATAAGTGTGAGATTTGTTTTAAGCAATTTAGTACAGCAGATCATTTGAAAAGACATTCGAGGGTGCACACTGGGGAAAAACCATACAAGTGCGAGATTTGTTTTAAGCAATTGCTTGATTTGAAAATACATATGAGAATACACACTGGAGAAAAACCGTACAAGTGCGAGATTTGTTTTAAGCAATTTAGTGACTCAAGTAATTTGAAAGGACATTTGAGAATGCACACTGGAGAAAAACCTCCAAAACAAATAAAAAAATGTGAGATTTGTTTTAAGCAATTTAGTAAAACAGATCATTTGAAACAGCATTTAAGAATACATACTGGAGAGAAACCTTATAAGTGTGAAATTTGTTTTAAGCAATTTAGTCAAGCAAGTCATTTGAAAAGACATTTGACAGTCCATACTGGAGAAAAGCCATACAAGTGCGAGATTTGTTTTAAGCAATTTCGTCAAGCACGTAGTTTGAAAAGACATTTGAGGGTGCACACTGGGGAAAATTTACAAGTGTGAGATTTGTTTTAAGCAGTTTTCTGTGAAAAGTATCTTATTAACATTTGAGATTGCACCTTGAAAAATTTCTTTTAATAGTGTACATATTATGCAACGGGCATTTAATGATGATCATTATGGTGCAAGTATGAAAGATGCGCTATAAGCCGCGAAACAGGGATTGTCATATAGAAGACGAGTATCATACAGACATGACAATTGAACGCTAGTTGTATACATAATTTTTTTATACATTTATTTTGTAACATAAACAAATTAAGTAAGAAAACATAATTTGGTAGTCAATCTGGAAAAATATCTCATTGTATGCTAAAACAGTAGTCTTAATTAGTATATGTACGTTATTGTTATTAATTTTAAGAGTATATACATATTACATACATAAAAAAGAATGTGTGTGTACTTTGTACGCACGTAAGAAGTTATACTTCTACTACATATTATGTGATTTTTAAGACAATATCAAAAATTTTAAAAAATAAAAGAATAAAACGCACACAAACACATTGAAAAATGCCACAAAGAAAAAATGATTTCTGAACAATAATAATTGTTGGCAAAAATTTTAAATACGCATTTTCTGAAAAAAAAATTATATATAGTATTTTTACTACAAAAACGTTATTACGTAGGTCAAAATTTTCGACGTAAGAGAACTGTCAAAACATTAGAATGTGACTTTTCATTATTGCCATGTTTATAATAATCATGGCAATAATGAAAAGTCACATTCTAATGTTTTGACAGTTCTCTTACGTCAAAAATTTTGACCTACGTAATAACGTTTTTGTAGTAAAAATACAACAAATATACTTACAATCGTAACATGCATAAAAAAATAAAAAAATAAAACTTGCATCGGGAATTGAACCCGTGAACTTCTTGGCGCTTTGATTCGTAATCGAAGCGTAGACTCACTCGTCCAATCGCACATTATTTATCATGTGGAAAAATACGGTAACTGAACGTTTTACTGTTTGACAGTTATTTTGAAAATTAAATTATGTAGTTTAAATTTTGTGGAAGAAAATATAAAAATATAACAAAACAGTAAGAAAACAATATATTAGATGAAGATTGGTAGAACTTTTGTTGGTAATCAAATTAAGTATGTAAATCAAAACATTACATACCTACTAGATAAATAAATCTACGCCAAAAAATCATAATTTAAAAATAAAAATCGAACCTAATTTGGGATTTCTCTCTAACATCCGCATTCTTGAGAAAATAAATGTATGTATTTCAACCTAATCCAAATGTATAATTACAATATGATTATAATAAAAACTACTTACCAAATTAGAATGACTTTTCCTTGTCCAAAATAGTCCAAAAGTCCAAAAATATAGGTACATATATGAAAACTATTTAAAAAGGCAGTATAACTATTAACTAACTTTTGTTTGTTGTTTCTTTTCACACAAATTTTAAAACGCAACAACCATAAATAATCTAAATACAGCTGTGCCACAGCTGCCATATTGAATAATTTTTGACATGTCATTTGAACATCCAATCAGAACAAAGTTATAATGCGCATGCGCCCGGTCGCTAGGTTTTACCATATAAAAATTCACCCTCTATCGCCGGTAAAGAAGTATAACTTCAAAAAGTTTGTAAATTTTTATGTAAATTGAATGAAGGTAATAAAATGTTAGTTGGAAAAGTTTTTTTAAAGTCATAAAGTGTTAGTAATACAATTTGTAAATACAAATTACAAACTGTGTTACTCACCCCCAAAATGTATAAACTCACCATTATCACAATTTTAAAAAATTTTCTTTGACTTTTTAAAAACAAACTATGTGGCGCTTACATCGTTATTCGGCGGACCCATTCAATTTTTGGTGTTTATAATTTATATAATTGATATGAGTATAAAAAATATTGTACATACAGGGCGAGTGGAGAAGAACGTACTAAACTTTAAGACTGTAATATACGTAATAATAATTAAAAATACATAACTCATGTTGTTATTCAATTTTCGTTTGTTTCCGGGGTACGGGGTGTTAAAATTTTTCTTACAAACTGACGATTTATTTTTTGCTCTAAAACGGGTTGAGGTGTGCAAATGAAATTTGGTTGGTTTTAAGACATAGTTATTGCGCATTTTTTGACTATTCAATTAAGAATTTTATATTCACCATTGGCGCGCGTACAAGTAATGGTCTGAAATTTTTTAAAGAAAAAAATAGTACGTTACTGGGATATTTCAAATTAAAAATTATTTTTGAATTTCTGACAAAAATCTCTCTTCCCGTTTGTTCATACGACGCTTCGTTTTCATGCAAAAAATAAAATATCTTAACGCTTGCAAAGTATTCAAAATAAGTTTCTACTCATTCATATACAGGGTTGCAAAAAGTCTGGCAACACGTTATTTTCTCGGAAACAGCTAGAACGATTTTTATAGATTTTGGTAGGTAAGGGTCTTTTAATGCGGCCGATATTATAATGGTAATTACATTGTTGTCAAATCTTCCGTTTTTCTGGAAATCCAATGAACTTTCTTATTTTAAATGGAACACCCTGTATATTTTTTAAGTTTTGGAATTCTTAAGGGATACTGATTATTTCTCACATGACATTCCCTATACCTAAATGCCATAATTTCGGAGTTATTGCTACATTTATAAAAAAAAATTTAAACAATTTATAAAAATCAACTTTTTCGGCCCGGGTAGACATTGTTTTCGGTTCTTTGGATCATTGGGAACAAAAAAGGTGGTTTCTAATTTTTCTCTAAAATTATACGTTTTCGAGTTATAAACAATTTAAAACTGAAAAAAAAAACGAAAAATGACGATTTCCAAGATTCAAAAACACAAGTAAAAAAAATAATTTTTGAAATTACAAAATACCTAAATTTAAGATCAAACCTTCTATCAGATACCTGTAAGAATTTTTGGTATGATTTGTTCAACGGTAAATGGTTGAGTTCAATTAGTGCGGTCGTAAATATTATTAAATTTATCTGACCTAGCCCATTGTTAAGACCCACCCAGAGCAATAAGCCACAGAGGTAGACAGAGTTGGTCTTTTGCAATTAACATTGACTAGACGGTACTCCCATAATAAAGCCTGAAATAAATTTTACCTGAAACCGGGCCTTTTATACTATTATCGGTTAATCCAGGATGTTTATAGTGGTAACTAATTGAACTCAAACCATTTACTGTTAAACATACCATACGTTTTATTCTAAAATTTTGTTTTTAATTTATTAATGAAGCGCATATGAGAAAACGGGCGATTAACAATTGCAATAACAATTAAAAAATTATATTTTAAAATGAAACAAGACCAAATTGCTGATCGGTAACTGATAAAATAGGGCGTGAACTTGAATTTAAGCACTTCATAGTTTTAAAAATAATATCTTTTACTTGTGTTTTTAAACCTAGAAAATCGCCATTTTTCGAATTTTTTTCAGTTTTAAATTGTAAAACTCGGAAACGATTAACTTTAGAGGAAAATTACAAAAGACTTTTTTGTTCACAAGTAACCTAAAATAATGTCTACCCGGTCCGAAAAAATTGAATTTTATAAATTGTTTAAATTTTTTTTTAATAAATGTCAATAACTCCGAAATTATGGCATTTAGGTAAAGGGAATATCATATGAAAAATAATCAGTATCCCTTAAGAATTCCAAAACACAAAAAATATACGGGATGTTCCATTTAAAATAAGAAAGTTCATTAGATTTCCAGAAAAACGGATGATTTGACAACAATGTAATTACTACTATAATATCGGCCGCATTAAAAGACTCTCACCCACCAAAATCAATAAAAATCATTCTAGCGGTTTCCGAGAAATTACCGTGTTGCCAAACTTTCTCGCAACCCTGTAGAAACTTCGTCGAAAACTTTAGAAGCGTTAAGATGTGTTACTTTTTGCATGAAAGCGAAGCGTCCCATGAAAAAACGATAGATTTTTTGTCACAAATTGAACGAGAAATTCAAGAAAGATTTTTAATTTGAAATAAATTTCAGTAGCGTACCATTTTTATCTTTAAAAAGTTTCAGACTATTACCCGTACGCGCACCAATGATGAATATAAAATTCTTAATTGTATATCAAAAATGCGTACCTAATAACTACGTTTTATAACCCACCAAATTTCAATTGCACACCTCAAGCGGTTTTAGAGCAATAAATAAATCGTCAGTTTGTAAGAAAAACTTTAAAACTCCGTATCTCGGAAACAAATGAAAATGGAATAACAACAAATAAGTTATTTTTAATTATTATTACGTATATTATACAGTCTTAAAGTTTGGTGCGTTCCTACCCACTCATCCTGTATATGCGCATATTTTGGAAAATTTTAGTGCATGTATGTCCGGTCTCTACTAATATTATTGTACAATATATTGACGCTATAATTGACCGTCTAGGGGCCCTTAAAACATATTTATATCATTTATTACTACTTCTGCTGATTATTTCATCAATTTTCCTTTTTACTCAAACAATTACTTTATAGCTGTTTTGTATTTTAGGTTATCCCCAAGATGAAAACAAAACGGAAATTACGGAAAAACTCGTTGAAGATTCATCTTACAAAGAAAATGACATGAGTCGACACACTGAAGAAAAAACACTAAATGAAAACATGGAAGTTGTGACTGGAAAAAGGCCTTACAAATGTGGGATTTGTTGTAAGCAATTTAGTAGATCAAGTCATTTGAAAAGACATTTGACAGTACACACTGGAGAAAAATCTTATAAGTGTAAAATTTGTTTGAAGCTATTTTCTCAAGCTACTGCTCTAAAACGACATATGAGTTTGCATACTGGAGAAAAACGATACAAGTGTGAAACTTGTTTAAAACAGTTTTATGCTATAACTGATTTGAAAAATCATTTGAGAGTCCATACTGGAGAAAAACCATACAAGTGCGAGATTTGTTTTAAGCGATTTAGTGTAGCACACAGTTTAAAATACCATATTATGGCAACACACTGGTGAACTACCTTTCAAGTGTGATATTTGTTTCAAGCGGTTTATTGCAGCAAGTTCTTTGAAAACACATTTTAAATTGCACACTGGAGAACAACCACACAAGTGCGAGATTTGTTTTAAGCAATTTATTAACTCAAGTCAGTTAAAAAGACATTTGATAGTGCACACTGGAGAAAAACCTCATAAGTGTGAAACTTTGTTTAAGCTATTTTCTCAAGCTACTGCTCTAAAACAACATATGAGTTTGCATACTGGAGAAAAACGACACAAGTGTGAAACATGTTTAAAACAGTTTCATACTACAAGTGATTTGAAAAAGCATTTGAGAGTCCATACTGGAGAAAAACCATACAAGTGCGAGATTTGTTTTAAGTAATTTAGTCAAGCCGGTGTTTTAAAAACACATTTGAGAGTACACACTGGAGAAAAACCATTCAAATGCGAGATTTGTTTTAGCCGGTCAATTGAAAAAACATATGAGAATACACACTGAAGAAAAACCTCCAAAACAAACAAAAAAGTGTGAGATTTGTTTTAAGCAATTGAGTGCAAGTAATTTGAAAAGACATTTTTGAGGGTGCACATTGGGGAAAAATCCTTACAAGTGTAAGATTTATTTAAAGGCCGGCGCACATACGTCGATTTAATGGATTTACGCGGCCAAAATTATTTTACAGCATATTTCTACTAAAACTGGTACAAATCAAAGAAAAATATTGTTTTTTAAAAATTGACTTGTATTTTTCATAGAAAAAATTAAAATTTAAGATTAATACAAAATATGCAGGTTTTTACTTATACCTCAGTCGGTATCTGACATATCGGACTCAGTATTTGGGGTCATCCGGTAGGTAACAGCATTCGAAATGTTTCAGAACAAAATGAGCCTAGTTTGATTCTTTTCTGTACACTTTTTTGCTGCTTAAAATTGTTAATATTGGGTCAGAAGTTAAAAAGTTAATTTCCTGTACGCATCTCAGTATTTCCTTGCACTAGCTGGGATCTCTGAGATCTCTTTTGGTATTTTTGAAGCATTCATTTTTTTCACGAGCCTGTAATATCTGTGCTGCATGAACGATAACTTTACCATCAAGCAAAGAACGTATTTCTTCTGTTTTTCTTCTTTTTGTCCTTTCACTATAGTGCTCAAATAATTTAGAAAGCCGACTTAATTCCATTTATTTGTTTTCTACCAGTTTTAAATGTTCCATCTAACCAATCTTTATTTGCTTGTAAAAATACAGCATATTTTCATGAGTCTTTAACCATTTCTTTATCATCGCTGTTTTAAAATCTCGAAATCTTTTTTTTTATTTTTATTTTTTTTTTTTTTATTTACACAAATAAACCCGCATCAACCACTAAGGGTTATTAGCGGGGGACATACACAAACAGTAAGATACATATTATTATATAAAAATGCTTTACAATCTGGTGTATTGTTTAGTCATTTTGAGATAATTTAATAAGGAGTTTAGGTTTGAAGTCAGTACACTTTTAATATTGTCACTAAGAGCACACGCGATCCTTTCTTTCTGGTACACTGGACACTCGATAATTATATGTTTCACTGTCAGTTGCGTGTTGCAATTGGTACACATCGGAGCGGCCTCCTTGTTGAAGATATGCTTGTGTGTTAGTAACGTATGTCCTATTCGGAGTCGGTTGATGATGACTTGGTCTTTTCTATTACTTGGTAACATGAGTTTAGTTCCCACTTGACTTAGGCATTCTTTTAGTTTGTTGTTAGTCTGATCCCAAGTAGTTTGCCACGTTCTGTGGACATGACCTTTGATATTTACTTTGTGATCAGTCCAGGGTATTTGATCTGTGATAGAAATACTTTGGTCGGTAGTTGCATTGCTTGCTAGAGAGTCCACTTCCTCGTTGCCAATTATTCCCATATGGGAAGGTACCCAGATGAAGAAAATATCTTTCTGTTGATTCTGTAGATAAGATAATTCTTCTTTGATTTTGAGAAGAATAGCGTGAGTTGTATATAGCTGTTTTATCCCAAGTAATGCGCTCATTGAATCGGTGATAATCACAAATTTGCTTTCATGGATAGAACCACATTTTTTCATTGCCTGGTGAATTGCTGTAAGTTCTCCGGTATATATACAACAATTTGTTGGGATTCGTACGGTAGACTTGATGTTTCCGCAGATATAAGCTGCAGCATGTCCTTCATCACATTTGGAAGCATCAGTGAAGATTCGATGAGTTGTTGGGTATTTGGAAATTAAATTTTTAAAAGCTTGCTGGATAAGGAAAGGATGTGTGGAATGTTTAGGGAGATCTTTTAGAGACATATCTATTTTTGGAGGTTTGATCATCCAGGGAGGAAAATTTACATGAATGGGTATAGTGAGACTGAACTGTTCTAAATTAAAACCAATACGTTTTGTTCGCTCAGGAAATGGTAGCATATTTCTTGCAATGTTTTCGTAATGATCAGAAGATATATTTGTTCTGTAGAATATTGTTGAGTAGGTTACGTTGCTTTTGTTTGCTGAAATTCTGGCAACGTAATTCAGTGATAGAAGTTGCCTTCGTTGGCTTAAAGGGAGTTCATTAGCCAGAACTTGTAAACTACTTACTGGACTAGTTCTTGTGGCACCTAAAACCAATCTCAAGCACGTATTTTGAATGTAGTCAAGTTTTTTTAAAGATGTTTTGTTAGCAGTATCGTAGCATAAACAGCCGTAGTCTAATTTACTTCTTATTAATGATCTATATAGATTAAGTAAAGTTGTTGTATCAGCCCCCCAAGAGGTATTTGACAGCATTTTTAGTAGGTTAATTCTGGATTGGCAAGAACGTTGCAGATTCGTTACGTGGTTTTTCCATTTTAAGTCACGTTCAAAAGAAAGTCCTAAGAAATTTATTTCTTCTGACTGCTTCAGCATAACTCCGTTAAGTGTTAATTGAATATTAGGATAGTCTTTCCTTTTGCTAAAAATTAGATAACGTGTTTTTTCGCCAGAAAATATAAAACCCGTGTTTTGCGACCAGTTTTCAATTGTATGTAAGGCCGTTTGCAATATATGTGATCCCAGAGTTACATTATTTGTTTTTAGATAAATGACTAAGTCGTCTGCATATAGGCTAGTAAATACAGGCAGCTTTATTTGATGTATAATACTATTTATTGCAATCAGAAAGAGTGTAGGACTTAGAGTAGATCCTTGTGGAGTGCCATTTTGCAGTACTCGTCTGGAAGATGTGAATCCATTGGCTCTAACTCGAAAAGTTCGTGTTTCTAGAAAATTTTTAATAAACGACAACATATGCCCTTGGACATTCCATTTTTGAAGTGTTTTTTCGTATAAGATGTCTCCATGTTGTGTCAAAAGCTTTTCTTATGTCAAAAAATACGGCAATAAGTTTTTGATTGTGCAGAAAAGATTCATGTACAGCTGATTCAAGGGTTATTAGATTGTCTGTTGTGGATCTACCCGTACGAAATCCACTTTGTCTGATACTTAAGTATTAGGTTATTGTTTTCGAGATACCATTTAAGACGATAATTAAGGATTTTTTCTAAAAGTTTGCAGGTACAGCAAGTAAGTGAGATTGGACGATAGGAATTTGGATCGTCTTTTGGTTTATTATATTTAAGGATTGGAATTATAGTTGCTTGCGACCATAGATCAGGAAAGTCGTGCTGAATGAAAATATTATTAAAAATATCAACTAATATTAGTTTTGTATAGAGGAAGATTTCGTAAGAAAAGAGGGTGGATGTCATCAGGTCCTGGCGTCGAATTTTTTGCGCTTAAACAAAATTCTAATTCTTGAAGACTTATGGGTTTGTTTATTGGATTGTCGCTCTCGGTGATTTGTATATTTGACGATTCCATTAGATTTTTATATTCTAAAAAAGATATGCTATAGTTGGAATCACTAGAATTAAGTTCATATATATCTGCTAGTATTTCTGGAATAGCTACCTTGTTTGAATGCATTTGGTTATTGTATGATAGCGTATCTATGCCTCGAAAGTATTTTGTTCCTTGTATTCTGCGTACTTTGTTCCATATGTCGCCTATGGGAGTGGAAGGATTTATTGAAGCCACATACTTTTTCCAACTGTCTCGTTTTCCTTTCTTGATCAATTGTCTGCTTTTTGCTCTGAGATTTTTAAAAATTATAAGGTTATCGATAGTTTTATGTTTCTTATAAACGTTGAAAGCGTGTTTAGACAAAGTAAGTGCTTGCGCAATTTCGTTATTCCACCAAGGAACTGGCTGCCTTTTACTAGATTTTGTTTTTCCCACTGCGATTGTTGCTGCAGAAATAATAATATTATTAAATAGTTCCAGATTTTCGTTTGCGGTATTGGTTAAATTAAAGTTGTTTGTTTGTCCTTCTATAAGTGTTCGATACAAATCCCAGTCAGCTGACTTTATTTTCCATGTTTGGTGAATTGGAAAAGTCAATATATCATTAGTATCTATGTTTATTGTGATAGGGAAATGATCACTATCATATAAATACCCCAATGTGTCCCAGTATAATAAAGTAGCTAGCGACGGACTGCATAAAGAGAGATCTATAGCTGAAAATGTACCATTGTATGAATTCAACCTAGTAGATTTGCCAGTGTTCAGTAACACTAAATTTAAATTGTCGATGAGATTGTTTAAGAGATTACCACATTTGTCGGTTTTGTTACTTCCCCAGGTACTGTTGTGACAGTTAAAATCGCCTAATATTATTTTTGGGTGTGGAATTTGGTTTAAAACATTGCTTAGTTCAGTTATATCTAAATCAGTAGGATGAGGTAAGTATACGTTGCAAATATTAATTTTCATTTTGTGGGTGACTGACACTGCAACTATTTCCAGGTTTGTTTGCAGTTGTATTTCGGTTGACTCTATGTCATCCCTTACGAAAATTGCTGTTCCGCCGCTTGAATGATCTGTAACTCGGTTTCTTAGAAAAGGAACATAATTTTTTAATGTTACATTTTGATGTTTGAAATGGGTTTCTTCTATGCATATGACTAAAGGAAGATAATCGTTTATAAGAAGCTTGATGGATTCTATATGGGTAAAATAACCATTGAGGTTCCACTGTAATATGAATGTACCTATTATTGGCCATTTTAACTATTTACTTGAGAACTTGATTCGTAGTCAGTTTCGTCAGTAGAAGAAAGACTGCTTAGAAGTAGTTTCTTCTTCAATCTGGTAATATTGTTTTTTAAACTTTTATTTTGTGTTTGAGAATATATAAAGTTTAGAATTTCTTTGATTTCATCGCTTTCATTTGAATAATTTTTAGCAATAAGTTCAGGATGTTTTGAGTGAAGGGAATTTGACAGAAAAAGAAAGTGTGAAGGCAGGGATTCTATTTTCAATTTTTTCTTTAATTTCATTGAGAATATCTGGAATAGAATCTTGAGTTTTAGGCTTTTTATTTTTTTGTTTTTCAGTAGTGGGAGGAGGTAGGTCATTTTCAAGGATTTCGGGAGAAGTGGAAATTTGTCTTTTAGTAAACATGAATAGCTTCAGAGATTTTTCTATCGCTTTCAATTACTGAATCTTGGGATATTTGTGGTTGTGACGAAATCTGTAGTTCTTTGTATGTTTGTAAGGAAGTGGTTTGGTCGTTTGTGGCTGATGTTAATTCGTGATTTTTTGTGATGTTAAGTTTCGGTTCCTTTAATGTCTGGGTACCTTCTTCGTGTTCTTTCCGTGGTTGTTCTTCTGGCTGGCTATATTCTTTATTGGCAGAGTTGAGTACGTTCACTGGATGGTCAGTTTCCGTTTGATTAATTGGACTACTTAATGATGATAAAGAAGGACAGTCAGAATCTTGATGTCCGACCGTCTTGCATCTGGAGCAGTTTAAACCGTCTATGGAAATGTATATTCTATATGATGTATTGTCGAATGAAATTAGGAATGAGTCAGGAATCGATGCATTTTCTAAAGGACTTATGAAGATTTGCCTTCTAAAGCTAAGCACGTGGCTGTATTCCGGGTCTTGCATGCCTACTCGTAGAAACGTCATGTTGGAGACGGATTTTATACCCATAGTTTTTAGATGGTCTTCAATTATGCTATTAGGTATAGTAGGACATACACTTGATATGATTAATCTCTGGGCAGGAGTTATTAATCTTCTTACTTCAATTTGGTTGCCGTCAATAATTACATGTTTGTGGGAGCTAAGAAATTGGTCAACTATATATTTAGACGAGAGGTAGATGCAGATGCGGTTGTTTGCGATTCTGGATGCCCAAATAACGTTTTTGGGCTGTACTATTGATCCAACAGCTTTTACATATTCGAAAACTTGTATTCCTTGTATGGTTGAAAGTATGATACCTTGGTCTTTTGAAGGATGTTTAAAACTGTTTAATGCATGAGAGTAAGAGATATGTGACGTAGTCGGTGTATTTCGTGAAGTAGTAGCTAATTCCGGTTCAGCCATCGTCCCGTTGAAAATTTACATGCATTGGAACAGCGGATCTGAAGCCGGACCTGGCCTCTTAACAAAATTAGACGGCAGCCTAATTACTTGAATCAGCAAAAAGTTGTTGTCGATAATCGATAATTTGGATTGAAATCGATAAAATATTGCCTTTTAACTTCTGATTTTATGGTTAGATATAAATAATGCAATTTTGTACTCACAGAATCGTTGGTTTTTTAACACACTGTCACATTTAAACTTTATCTTGCAAACAATGTAAAAATTAAATTATATTTCAACTTTTAACTACTTGAATTTATAAATTTGTCAGGACCGATATAAAGCTGTAAGATTTGCTTGCTATCAGGGCTCGAAATCTTTGTTTTAAAATGATTAAATTATTAGATATAACAGTTCAATAAGTGAATTTCCAAATATTTTAATTTATCCTCTAGATTAGGAAAATCTTGTAGCTCCATTTGGTCAAAAAGATATTTACGAAGTACTATGTTTAGGCCAGAGCAGTCACCAAATGTATCTAAAACAAAATCAATCGTAACTTATTATAATTAAATCAATTTTTGTGACATCATTCTATATAGCAAAATTAAAAACCCCTGTATTTCGGGCATCCGCAGCTAAATTGTACGCCATTAATTAGCCAAATATTCTCGATCGGAGGCAATAATATTGAATAATATAACTAAATGTCTTATAAACATAAAAACTAAACAGAAATGTCACTATAAAATGGTCTGTTTTTGACTTTCTAAAAATATTATATATATAACAGTAAACTTTTTATAAATATTTTACGAAATATTCATTCTTACCTGAATTATTCGATTCCATCACATCACTTTGAAAAATAAGATGAATATATTACAAAATGTCACAATTTTAAAAAAGTTGACTACTAAGCTAAGAGAACAAAAATTCACTATGCGCGCGCATTCGCACGTGCACACGTGGTGAATTTTTCTGAGGCGGGGATAGTAAGTTTTTGTTAGGACAAACCATAATGTGTCTCTAGGATGTGTTTTGAATTTTTTTACGTTATATTTGACTTTTGGCCGGCTAATTATTTAAAATCAACGTATGTGCGGCGCCCACTTATCGCTGTGTCTAGGTACATGCTAACTTCTTGTATATGGGTGATTCCATTTCAAATCACTTAATTTTGGATTTCCGATTTGTCTGAAAATTGGTATAGCATCTGCGGGATGTAGAAATATAACATTTAAGGTCGAATGGTCTTTTTCTTCTTATTTTTTTTTCTCAAAACGTTATTTTAAGCGATTTTACAGTGATTTGGTATTAATTTAAACAAATTTGCATTTTCTATCGTAAAGTATCAATGGAAAATATAATATTTTAATAGAAGGGACTCAAAAATGTCATTATATAACATTATAACAAGTTATTTTGATTCAAAACAAGTTTTCGATCAAATTTTTATAGTGTAGAAAACGTTAAAATACCGTTTTTACATTTTCCTCCATTCCCAAAATACATCATAATGGATTTGGCTGAAAATTTGCCCACAGATAACCAAAACATAGGACTTTAAGTGGTTAGAAGGATTTGAATTATATTGCAATGCCAAAAAAGTTACATGCAATGCCATAGTCAAAATTATGGGCGTCTACTGTAAGTACATTTAACTCGGAAAATATCGACGTCACGACAAAAACCGTTAAAAAGAAATTGTAATAATTGTAAATACGATTAATTTTGAAACAATTCCAGTTCCTACCATTTTTGTCGAACAGTTCAAAATGGCGGAGATATTGAGCTAAAACAGTTCTCCTTTAAAATCGAAATTAAAATTTATTCGCAATTTTAAATTTAGGCTACTATTGACCCCCCTAAAGATTAGAAAAATAAAATTTTGAGCAGGTCGGCATGCAAGGTTAAATGCTATCCCCACTGGACTAATATACTTTTGAGTCTGATATTATTGCATTGTAACTGTTTTGGTTTTGTAATATAATAGGTTCGTTCCAAGACGACACATTTGTACGATCCCTTGAACCGCCACGAAATCGATTGGACTGTTTTCTTTCGATCTCGATCCGATTACCGGTACATAACCCTCTTGGAACGAATTCGTGTACCATTTCAAGTTCGAGTTGCGCCTGAGCCATTTTCAGTGCGAGTACCACTGTACCACTATAATAGTAGTTTGCTAGATGGTTAGAAATTAATATTTCTAATGTCCACTTTACATCAACAATAAATTGAATAAGAAATTGACAAAGTTATTCAATACCAAATTTGACGAGTACAAAATGTATGGTTTGTAAAAGAAAGTGAAATAATTTGATGAAATAGAACAATTGGATATGTTTTATTTTGTCAATTTTCTTTTTATTCACGGCAAAATTGGATGTAGAATTGTGGTTTGTATAAGCCAAATTTGACCTTAAATAACTTTGTCAATTTCTTGTTCAATTTATTGTTGATGTAAAGTGGACTTAACATGTTCATTAAACATCACTTCAGCTTCAAAACCTTCCCCAGAATCGATATCTGACATTAAATCGTTGTCTTCTATGAAAAAAGAAAATAATAAATTATCCATTTTTATAAGATTAATTTGAAAAAAAAAGAATTAATAATTATTTAAACGGAAATCAAGATTCACAGGTACTAATAGCGTAAATTGTGGATTATTCTATTATTGAATCATCAGCTGATCTCATAGCAGTGACCAGTAAAAATGAAAACAATCCTAACTGCGCAAGTCAGTACAAATAGTTTCTGCTTGAAGGCATGTATCAAAAGGGCCGTTCAGTTACCGATTTCGAAGCGGTACATGGATCGCTTGGAACAACACGGTGTACGATACCAATCATCGTTCATGTTCGCTTGGAACGCATTTTTTATAATGCGCATGACGAGGGCAGTACGAAGGACGGTTTTCATGTCACTTGGAACGCGCCTAATTTAAATCCTTCTAACCACTTGCAGTCCTATGTTTTGGCTATCTGTGGGCAAATTTTCAGCCAAATCGATTATGATGTATTTTGGGAATGAAGGAGAATGCAAAAAATGGTATTTTAACGATTTCTACACTATAAAATTTGATTTGAATCACTATAAAACTTGTTTTCAATCAAAATAGCTTGTTGTAATGCCATATAATGACATTTGTGAGTCCTTTCTATTAAAATATTATTTTTTCCATTGATACTTTACGATAGAAAATGCAAATTTGTTTAAATATACACCAAATCACTTAACTGTAAAATCGCATAAAATAACGTTTTGAGAAAAAAGGAAGACTTTTTGACCTTGAATATCTTATTTTTACGTCTCGCAGAAGCTATCCGCTCCGAGCTTCGCTGGTCTCGCCACCTACCTACAGGATTACTAGTATAACTTTTACCGGAAATTTTCTGGAAAGAAAAAAGTGTTGCCTATACTCTGTGAGTTTCGCTGGTATGGCTGCTAATCGCCATCTAACGGTTGACTAGTGTTCCTATTTCGGCCGGAATTTTAAAGAGGACAGTAGAAAAGCAAATAATAGTTGTTTCAAACTTATTATTTAATTCTTATCGTGTAATATTTACAACGTAAAGAAGTAATTGGAATGTAATCGATAATTAATAGCAGTGAGTACAGAATTTATTATTCATAGATTTTGCTTATCGTTTTGACGTTTATGTTGACAACTAATATTAGAAAAAATTTATTCTACAAAAAGGTATAATAATTTAATATAATTATAGTATAATACTTCTTACATATTAACTTATGAATGACAGTTAACGGCATCCTAGGTTTGCTGTGATTGGTCGTTATCTTCACGCATTCAAATTTTGTTTCAGGATTGGATTGTAAAATTAAAACCGTCAAAATTCGAGAGTGTGCTAACTGATCCTTTAGCTCAAATTTTTCTACCGTTTTAAAATTAAAATTGTGTTTACTTACTTTTTTCTAATTGCATCAATCCATTTTTGTCGTTAACTCACCTTATGTTTAGCGACAGGAAAGTTGTAGAATACACAGTTACTATTAGTATCGTTCGCGGTACCTGTTCCGTACTTGTCCAGGATTACTTCGCATCCTGGACAAGTACGGAACAGGTACCGCGAAAGATACTATTGTAACAAGTATTTCGACACTCTTTAATACAACTTTCGTGAGACATTTAAAAGCTATAATATGCAACTCTTAATGCAGAACGTCAAAAAGCAAATTTCCAGTAAAGGTTTACAAACTTGTCACTACTGGCGCTCGCGATTTTTTCATTATCCCCTCTACCTACGAGCTCACAGCGTATACACCAAGTTTCAGAAAAATCGGAGATCCAAAAGTTTTTGCGTGAGTGATTTGACATGGAATGTACCATATAGTAAAGGCGGCTGCACGTACAATTGCCCGGGAACGGAAACGGGAACGGGAAAAAAGTTAAGGCGGCTGCACAATTGACCGGGAACGGGAACGAGAACGGAAACTGAAAGCATCAGCAGATTCACAATTAAATGGTAAACAGCTGTTTTGTGTCACTGTCACTTGTGCTATTAATTATTTTTCTTCTCAAAATAAATTTTGTGGAACTATCTTTTTCTAATTTTATTAAAAGAACATGTCTGTTAACTCTAAAAATATGGATTTATTTGATGACGAGCTTTTAATATTTTCGCTTTTTATGATCTTGGAACTAATTTACACAATATGTGTGCAATCGCAAAGGTTCGTCAGCATAAAGATAAAAAGCATATCATTCAAATATTTATATTATTATTGTATCTTATTACCATATAAGTTACGTACTATGATCTACATCAATCATACGTCATTTATTTTAATGCAAAATGTATCAAAATTGTCACTAAAACTTGGTCACACACTTCTAATAACAAATTTTTATTGGGCATTTGACAGTATTTTTAATACTGCCTTCTGATTGGTTCCGGGAATACAACGGGAACGAGAAAGTTAAAACATGGTCAACTTTCCCGTTCCCGTTACCGGACTGCTTCTCGTTCTCGGTTATTGTGCATCTACAACATTAATTTACGTAGAGGTTAACTTTTTTCCCGTTCCCGTTTCCGTTCTCGTTCCCGGGCAATTGTGCAGCCGCCTTTAACCTCTATTCGCAAAATTAAATTCCAACAGAGGGCGCTCAAAATTTCAAAGATGGACGACAACGCTAGGAAAACAATTCATTTTGTCATTTGAATTCACAGTTCTAAAACGTTAAATTAAAATCATTTACAGGAGTGTTTTGCCAAAGTAACCACTAAGTTTTGCAACTAAGACATCTTATAAGTTAAAGACGACTCAAAATTATGTTTAATCTGTATGCATTCATTAAAATTTGATGCTAACTACTGATTTGTTTTTACCTTTTTTTCATAAAAAAATCTGGCCCCCGATAATCACACAGCGTTCTAAAAATTATTAATCTATCTTAGGATTTCTAATTTTGTTTTTAATTTAATTAATAGGTGCACTACAGTTTATTTTACACCGACAGATAACAATTTTTAATTAAATAAAAACTGGAAACTTGGAAACTAAGTAGGTGAATTTATTTTATAATAATTGTGTTCTGGAAATTACGAAGTGGTCGGGATATTTTTCATAACAATGTACATTATATGTACAAAATATATACTACATTTTATTCATTTATTTAATTTTGCAGTCGCTTAAACATTAATGAATACTACGTTTAGTACAAACGTTAAATTAACAAAATGTGTGATTTGGCATTGGTTAATTTAGGTCATTACGTAGAGTATAATGGGAATGAATACTGAGGAACACTGCAATAGTTTTTTTAAGTCGAAATTATTGTTAATTACAACATAAACTGACCGCAAATATGTACACAAGTTAATGGCAAAGTTAATGTTTTCCTTGAGTTGATGCTTTTCAATTTCGCCACCAGGCGTCGCCCACTTTGCGGTTCCTCGCCAATATGTAAATTAATGTTGTAGATGTACAATAACTGAGAACGAGAAGCTGTCCGGTAACGGGAACGGGAAAGTTGACCATGTTTCAACTTTCTCGTTCCCGTTGTATTCCCGGAACCAATCAGAAGGCAGTATTAAAAATACTGTCAAATGCCCAATAAAAATTTGTTATTAGAAGTGTGTGATCAAGTTTTATTGACAATTTTTATACATTTTGCATTAAAATAAATGACGAACGACGATTGATTTCTTTATTGGAAAAATGTCCTCATCCGTATGATTGATGTAGATCATAATACGTGTACTTATATGGTAACTAGATACAATAATAATATAAATATTTGAATAATATGCTTTTTATCTTTATGCTGACAAACCTTTTGCGATTGCACACATATTTTGCGATTGTGTAAATTAGTTCCAAGATTATAAAAAACGAAAATATTATAAAAGCTCGTCATCAAATAAATCCATATTTTTAGAGTTCACAGACATGTTCTTTTAATAAAATTAGAAAAAGATCGTTCCACAAAATTTATTTTGAGAAGAAAAATAATTAATAGCACAAGTGACAGTGACACAAAACAGCTGTTTACCATTTAATTAGGCATTCCAATGAAACGTCAAACATGGCCGGGTGTGGGCAAAATCTAACCTTACATCGACATTAATTTGTAAAGAAAATCATGTTTGGTTGTTTTTTTATGTTAATTGTGTAGGGAAATCTGCGAAATTGTGATAACAAATTAAATATGAAGTGGTTTATCGCCTACAGAACTGAATTATCCCATATTAGTTACCAGTTTGTGTCAATAACTACTATGGGATAATTCAGTTATGTAGGCGATAAACTAGTTTATATTTATTTGCTATCACAATTTCGGTGCACAATTAACAATAAAAAACAAAACCAAACAGGATATTCTTTACAAAAACTGATGTAAACCCTATATTATTAAATTTTGCCCACTGCCGGCCATATTATATCACGTGATTTGGAATGGTCAATTGTGAATCTGCTGATGCTTTCAGTTTCCGTTCTCGTTCCCGTTTCCGTTCCCGTTTCCGTTCTCGTTCCCGTTCCCGGTCAATTGTGCAGCCGCCTTAAGAGCCACCGTACTAGACACATGGGTAGGTACCTAATTGCTATGCTTATGGGCTAATCCGGTCCGTTCTCAGATGTGACTTTCATCCCTGTCGTGTTACTGTCAATAAACTATTCAAAATAATTGTTTTTCGATATAAATAATACATTAGTTAATAGTATTATTACTCTGTTTTAAAATAACTTTATTCAAACACCAAGAATATTTCAATACTTTAAAACTTTCACCCCAGTATGTACGTTATTGGCTCCGTGCGTCTCCCCTCTACTTACAGTCACGTGACACGCTGTCAGATTTTGTCAGAACGTTTTAACATTGAGTCTTATGGGATTATTTTGTTAAACTTGAATATTTTATTTTGTAGTGATAATAACCGAATACAATTGTTAGAATTCATTAGTTATTAATTTATACTGTAATTTATAGTGCAACAAAAATATTTTGTTTTTCGTTAATAAAGATTTATTGACATAAACTGCGATAGTGAGGTTATGTATACAAAATCAAACTGATAATCAATATTGGAAATAGAAGAATTTATATCAGATTAAGTGCGTTTTTATTTTCTGTTTATATTAATACATAAATATCACTAGCGTGACACGGCATTTTTTTTAAATGTCTCATTTAAACATACACAAAGCGTCCTGATAAAATTTCAAAAAACCGCCACCATGAGCAGGTTGGTCGATTTTGCTTTGACACTTTGTTAACGCTCAGAGCGAATAGTCAAAGCCCGAATTTCAGGCACTCCTAGGTTTGACTAGGCAATATCAGGTCTGACTGACGGTCTTAGTCAAAGCCCGAAATAAATTACAGTTTCGGCCTTTGACTAGTCAAACCTAGGAGAGACTAAGTTGGACAGGCAAAGGTCGAAATTTAATTTTATGAAATCGGGTTGTCGGGCTTTGACTAGTCAAACCCCGATCAGCTATTAATATGTCGTAGTTTGTTAGATTAAGTTTGGTAAAACGTCATTTTTTAATTTTGTTTATTATTTTTATATTATCGTAATTAAAATAAAAAAGTTAGTGTTTATTCTCACATGTTGAGGCATTATGGCATTAGAGTTGCACAATACGTTAGACCTTTTTAGAGACAGCTTAATTTATGGAACATCTTCGAAATTAAGAAAATTCTCTTTGCATTCTCGTATTTGCATGATTTCTTGAAAAACGTGTGTTCATTGTTCCGTATTTCGTACCAACTCTATATAAACCGTCAATAATTGTTTTATCTTGTATGATACCCAAAATATTTCGATCATTTCCATTGGCTCTATCAAAGCTGGGGATAGTTATTGTTACAGTTTTTCCGATCGAAATTGGAGAATTGTAAAAAGTGAATAAAAATACCTCCAATTTCGATCGGAAAAACTGTAACAATACCTATCCCCAGCTTTGATAGAGGCAAAGGAGATGCTCGAAATATTTTGTATCATATAAAATAAAACAATTAACGATTTATATAGAGTTGGCACTAAATACGGTACAATAAACACACTTTTTTCAAGAAATCAAATAAGAGAGGGAAAGAGAATTTTCTTAATTTCAAAGATGTTCCAGACGTTAAGCTGTCTAAATAAGAGAAATTAGTACAAGAGATTTTAAATTTGGAGAACAGGGTTTATAAAATTCTACTGCAATAAGAAATGCTCTCCAAAATTATGTAAGTGTAAAAGGTCTAACGTATTGTGCAACTATAAATGCCATCATGCATCAACATGTGAGAATAAACACTAATTTTTTTTATTTTAATTACTACAATATTAAAATAATAAACATTAAAATTAAACAATGACGTTTTATTAAACCTAATCTAACAAATGACGACATTTTAATATCTGAACGGGGTTTGACTGGCCAAACCCCGATTTCATAAAATTACATTTCGACCTTTGCCTGACCAACTTAGTATCTCCTAGGTTTAACTAGTCAAAGGCCGAAACTATAATTTATTTCGGGCTTTGACTAAGACCGTCAGTCAGACCTGAGGATTGTCTATCATGTGAATTGCAGAATGAGCGAAGCGAATCTTTCACATACGTGCCTTAAAATTGTGCTTTTAACATTTATAATATCATAAATAACTATGATTATCATTTTTGTGTATTTGGATTTGTCTACCTCGGGAATAAAATAATAAGTAATATTTAAAGTATTTTATAATTCACTTCGTATGTTTGTCACTATGTCTGTGAAATCTTGTAGCCCGTATAAACAAAAAGGTATAGCTCAGTGGTAGAGCGTTGGGCTGGAGATCAAGATTTCCCCGGTTCAAATCCTGGTGTTTTCTAATCTTTTTTAATTTTTGGTATTGTTTTAATAAAACTTTTTGGAAAGTAGTAAGTAAAAATTAATTTAATCTTTAAATAAAATACAAATCAACTGTCCGAAAGTATATTTATTTCATTGAAATCATATTTAGAAGTATAACTTCTTACGTGCGTACAATTTACACACACATTCTTTTTTTTTATTAAAGGGAATGGGCCCCTCCGGGTCCGGGCCCCTGGGCGCCCGCCCCATGCGCCCATAGTGGATAAACCGGCACTGATAATAACTAAGAAAACAAACATACAAACAAGCATACATTTGGGAAATGTACCGATAGAAAGGGTTGATAAATACAAATACCTAGGAACCTGGATTTCAGAGACAAATAATCAAACAACAGAAATAAGGACCAGGATAGAAATAGCAAGAAATGCGTTTATAAAAATGAAAACAGTTCTCTGTAACAATAAGACCTTAGCTTAGAACTAAGAGTAAGAGCTTTGAGATGCTATATACATGTTCTCGATACTACAATATGGACTTGAAAGCTGGACATTAAAGCAAGAACACATAAATAAGCTACAGTCATTTGAAATGTGGTGTTACAGAAGGATGCTTAGAATAGCATGCACACAGAGGAAAACAAACACGGAAGTACTGCGAGAAATGGGTAAAGAATGCGAAATAATAAACAAAAATAAGAACGTTACAATATCTGGGACACGTAATGAGGGGACCGCGATATAAAATGCTTAGACTGATAATACAGGGAAAGATAAGAGGCGGAAGGAGTATAGGAAGAAGGAGAGTGTCATGGTTAAAGAATTTAAGGGACTGGTTTAGATGCAGTTCTATAGAACTCTTTAGAGCAGCGGTGGATAGAGTAAAGATAGTGATGATGATATCCAACCTCCGATTAGGAGACGGGACTTGAAGAAGAAGAAGGAGTAATGATGACGCACGGGTAAAGAACCCTAGCTGGACTCTAGTGTATGCGAAGTAAAAATGGACTACTTTCAACGGTGCCAATTTTCTCATTTCAGGGCTTGTTAGGTGGCTGTATTGCAACATATACATTATAACGACATGGCAACACTGCCAAAGTTTCGTTCTGTGGATATCATAGTTCATGGACGACGAACCTTGGACGACGGCATTCCAAATCACGTGATATGGCTGCTGGATGGCGAAACTGTCATCCATAGGCGTATCCAATGTTTAAACCACTTCATATTTAATTTGCTATCACAATTTCACAAATTTCGCTACACAATTAACAAAAAAACAAAACCAAACAGGATATTCTTTACAAATTTGTCAATATTCAATGTAAACATTGCCATGACCACCCCCCTTAACTATGTCTATGGGCATGTCAGTTTAGCCATCCACCGGAAGAAGAATTTCTGTACTGTAAAAGGTGGGTGTGATTAGATGTTTTGTCAGAAAAATCTTAAATCATCGCGTTAAAATTGTTATAAATTAAGTACCCATACAGCACAGGTCATCTTTAAGATATCTTATTTACAACCAAATATGGTCTTAATGTCTTAGGTCTCAATTAAGACTTTTAAAAGATATCTTTAAAACGCCAAATTTAAGATATCTTATTTAAAACGCCAAATTTAAGATATCTTTTAAACATCATATTTAAGACATTTTTTCTTAATTACGAATTTAAAAGTTAGGTTAGGTTAGTAAAACATTTAAGACAAGAGCTGGTAGCAAAAAGACAAACTCCAAACAAAAGCTTTTTCACATCAGTGACTTTAGTGGTATTTCCAATATGGTTTTATTTGAGGGATATTTAGAAGACTACACATTTTAATAATGCAGTAAGTTTAGATTTAGATTGTTATATTATTAAAGTAAAAAGTTAACTTTGTTATCAAGAGTAAATGCATGTCTCCTAATTCAACAGCTTACCTTAACAATATGCTCTTAAAAATATATTTTTTAGGTAGGTATCGGAGCTTGTTAAAGTAGGAGGATCAAGAGCCTATGATTTTGTATAAAGAGTTGGAAAATTAATTATTAGCAATGAGCAAGCTCTAAGTACAGTTGGCTGGTACAAAAAGGCAAACAAAAGTTTTGTGATACCAGAATTGCAAATCTGATAATTGGTAAAGCTTATTCTACATGTACATGTAAAATTTTAATAGCAATAAACGTATTTTTAGAACCTAATTATTTTTATTAAAAGTTCGTTTAAAATATTTCATAAAAAATTAAAAAGAAAGCTATCCTAAACACATTAATAATATACAAAAAAAGACATCTTTAAGATGTAAGGATTTGTAACATCCGTACATCTTTAAGACGTCGTAAAGATATCTTTCCGGAAATACCAGACATCTTTAAGACGTCTAAAATATCTTTAGTGAGTTATCTTTTAGATTTCTTTAAGATGTCTTTGTGTTATCTGGGTAATTATACTGTAGATATAGTTAGTTAGTAGAGAGTTATCAAGTAAAATTCTATCCATCCGTTATTTTGACACGTAAACGCTATTTTTTTACGGTATAAGTTTTAACGTATATGTAATTTTAGAGTTATCAAGTGGTTGAATTTCTGCTTCACGTTAATAGTTGGCAGCTGTCAGTCAACTTTCGTATTTGACAGCAAAATAATTAAATTTGTTTAAATTTTTTTCTGTTTTTGTTTTCTTTCACCCAAGATACATATTTTGTAATTTTGACTTGTTTTGTACAATTTGGATTTCAAATTTTTCTAAAAAATATGGAAGAGATCTTAGAACAGGCAATGTTACTTGAAGCCAATGACGATGATATAGAGTACTTAATACTAAATCTCGTTTTAAATGATGATAACGTTCAAAATCAAAATGCACATCCTGTCTTTAATTTCGATACCTTAGAACCTGATCAAGCCAAACAGTATTTTCGGTTTGAAAAACAGGATATCCCAAGGCTTGTACAATTGTTAGGGATACCAGATATAATTGTAACAGAAACTGGCCATACCTGTACTGGTAAGTAATGCTGAGAGTAACTAAAACTTTAAACTCAACCAAACCAAAACAGTCAACCAAAACCAAGCCAAGAAAACAAAGACAAAACACCTGTTAACATACAAAATAAAATTTCATAACACAACATATTTATTTATTACATGAACATGACAGAACTGAAATGGCCGTGTCACTCCGAGTCCTGCCGAATTGGTGCGATTCGCTGCTAACGTTACCGTATTTTAAGCCCGCTATCCGACCTACCGTAACGGAGCACGTTAACGTTAAAATCATTTCCGTTATTCAATATTCATACTGCGCATGCTTCATTGCTAAAATAACGTTACCGTATTCTCCTCGAGTTACTTGATAACTCTCTAGTGTTTGAACATTAATTTAGTAGTTAAGTTAAAAGTTAAAACGGGATAATACGTTAGTAGTGAATAAGAAATACTAAGGACTTTTCTGTAAGTTTTGCCTTTATATAATCATAGTAGTAGCAGTAGTATAGTAGAGTAGAGGCTGGCTTAGGAGATGGACACAAACTCTCCCGGCCCCCCTGACAAAGGGGGCGGGATCTATGCTTTGCTTTCATTGAACTCGCCAAATTTTTTAAATTCCATACACATGCTAGCCCCGAGACATAAAAATAACATTAATTTAATAGAAAAAGAACTCTGTGCTTTAAAAAATAAATTCCAAAACGATCAGATCATGTTAACAGAAGTTAATAACTTATCATCTAGGATTGAAAATATTAGTAGAAGAAAAGTTGAATACAAGGACACTGACTTCGGCCCATTCCTTATTATGATAGAGAGTGACAAGGGAAAAGCAGGAAATATCCATCCTATGGATATTGGGAAAGTATTTCATACAATGGGTACGACTGGAATTAAAGAAATTAGTAGAAAAGGCATGAATAGAATTGGATTAATTTTTAACACCTCCAAACAGGCAAATATGGTACTAAATAGCACAGAAATCCTTGAGAAAGGATTTCTTGCTTATATACCTCAAAAAATGCTAACATCAAGGGGTATTATTAGAGATGTAAGTATAAATATTTCAATGGAAAACATAGTTAACGACAGTAAATTACAAAAAAACGTGAAAATTATATCGGCCAGAAGACTTAACAGAAGAGTTTTAGATAGCAATGGGACCGTTACATACATTCCAACAGGAACTGTACAACTACTCTTTGACGTAAGAACTCCCCCTAAAGAAATAATCATATATTCAAACTTGGTAACAGTAGATCCATACATCCCTCCTGTACAGCAATGCTTCAAATGCCTAAGATTTGGGCACTCACAAAGACAGTGCAGGGGAAAAGCAAGATGCCCGAAATGTTCCGATGAACATACAGTACAAAGCTGCACAGTTTCTGTACCAAAATGCCTATACTGCGATCTTGATCACCTTGCCACAAATAAAATTTGCAAAGAATTCGAAAGACAGAAAAAGATAAATGAAGTAATGGTCTTCCAAGATCTCACTTTTTTTTGAAGCTGCCAAGCTGTTTCCCCCAATTAAGGAAAAGCCAGAGAATTCGAGAATGTTTCAGAGGAGAAGTAGGGATTTTCCTTCTTTATTATCCAGCTCACCCAGAGCATTTACTCAAGCACTTCAAAAATCCCCATCCTCCACTCCCCATTTCCAGAGTCAAAGTCATGTGGTCCCAGTTAAAAGGAAAAATAAAGTAATTCTTAAAGACATTAGTTATGACAAAGAAGCGCATAAAGCTTTATTAAATGAGGATCTAAGCAGAAATTTACCTAGATTACCGATTTTAAACAAATTAAATGATTCACAAAAGTATACGGGATCACAAGGCCCAAGTTTTGCACTCTCATTAACACGCAATCGTGTACATTCTCAGGATAGTGTATTTTCAAAAAACGTTGATTTAACCTCTGATAATAATATGGATTTTGCAGGTTTTGATGAGTCACATAATACATATAATTTTAGTAAAAGTAGTGTTGACTGAATTTTCATTTATTTCTTACAGATAATATAATATATTATTTTTTATATTAAAAAGAAAAAATAACAATAATAGTAACAAATTAAATATATAGTTATGATATTTAATATTTTGCATTGGAATATTAATGGTTTCTTTAACAATAAGCAAGATCTAATGGTGTTTCTTAACGAATATGATGTTAATATCATTCTTCTAAATGAAACACATCTGAAATTTTCACAGCACTTGTATATTCCCAATTTTTACTGCTATAGGGATGATAGGATTGATGGATGGGGTGGAATAGCTGTACTTATTCATCAGTCTCTGGCAGCTGATAGGATAGACATTTCACATATTCACTTGCCTGAAAAATGGCAGGCTATCATTATCAAATTTGAAAAAATTTTTATTATAGGATCGTATAAGACACCAGATGTTCGTTTTCGTAAGGAGATCTTTAGAGAATTGGTTCAAATGTGTGATAAACCGTTTTTCTTCATAGGTGACTTGAATTGCCAACATTCTTTATGGGGTTCATCATCTAACAATCCGAACGGCAATCGTCTTGCAGATCTTTTGGAGGAGGATAACTTTTGTTTTCTCAATACGGGTGAGGCGACAAGAATCTCACCGCCTGACTCAAACAGTGTCCCTGACGTAGCTATAGCATCTCCAGGTTTGGCTGTGGACTGCCTCTGGGAAGTTTTTCCAGAGATAGGAGCAAGTGATCACTTTCGTTTTGTAGTGTGTTACGGGCAGGATAGAAATAGTCCCCAAGGAAATGACCCTCTTCAAGATCGCAGTATCTTTAATGTGAAAAAAGCCAATTGGGAACAATTCAACCAATATATTGAGTCTAACATTAACAACATCCCTAATGAGTCTTACACAGATTTTCAAAACCTAATATTAGACGCAGCAAACAGGTTCATCCCTAAGAAAAAGCGTGTTAGATTCCATAAACCACAATTACCTTGGTGGGATGAAGAGTGTTCAGTTTTAATTAAATCAAAGAGGGAGGCAGTCAAGAAGTTCAAACAGGTACATTCTTTAGAAAACTTCATTAATTTTAAAAAAATTAGGGCACATTGTAAAAAAGAACTTAAATCCAAAAAGAAAAAATCATTTGTTGTGTTTTGTTCCACAATTTCACCTGATACTCCAATATCAGTAATGTGGAGAAAAGTGAGAAGTTTCCATAAGGCTTTCACTAAAGCCTCAGTTAGAACTCCTAGTAATTCATCGTTAGGGGAGGAAATGCTTTGTTCATTGACTCCACCTGTATTTGAGGACATTGCGTCTCACCCAGTGAAATCTAATACTATCGAGTGTGAACTCTTCACTTTAAACGAACTTTCAATGGTTTTGGTTGAACGAAAGGATACTGTGCCGGGCCAGGATGGTATAACATTTTCTATGTTGCAACATCTTCCAGAGTCAGCAATCAAGTTCCTGTTAAAATTTTTCAATTTATGTTTAAAGGAGGGAATGCATATTCCCACTCAATGGAAATCACAAACAGTGTGTTTAATTCCCAAACCCAATAAAAATATAAATTGTCTTTCGGGCTGGAGACCAATCGTTTTATCATCGTGTGTTAGTAAACTTTTAGAGAACATGATAAAAATAAGGTTAGATTGGTATGTAGAACATTTTATGATCATATCGCCTTTCCAGACTGGCTTTCGTAAAGGTAGAGGGGTGTCTGAAAACTTAATTCATCTGGTCAATGAAATCTCAATGAATATCTCAAAAAGGAAACCAGCAGCTGCTGTTATGTTAGACATTTCTTCTGCATATGATAAAGTGTCAATCATCCAATTATTGGACGCTTTGGGAGATCTCAATTTGCCATGGTTACTTATATTATTGAATTGGTTAAACATTTATTGACTAATCGTTTGGTGTCTGTTCGTGATCCTATTTCCTTAAATCTGCTAGGACCAAGAACTACCAATGTGGGCCTTCCTCAGGGTTCCCCTTTGAGTCCAGTACTATTTAATATTGTCATCAATATAATCTCATTTTGTGTGCCAGAGGATGTTCTAATTACTCAGTATGCAGACGATGTTGCCCTCTATTGCTCCGGCAACAGCTGGGTGGATGTTGTGGAAAAATTAAATGGTACAGTAGAAAGTATTTCTAATAAACTTCATGATATGGGAATGTGTCTGTCATCTATCAAGAGTCAAGCAATTTTTTTTGATAGAAATAGGAATAATATTCCGAATTTACTAATATCAGTGAATAACACACGTTTAGATTGGAAACAAGAAGTTTCTCATCTGGGAGTTATTCTAGATAGTTCCCTTTCTTGGAGAAGTCAAATTGAAAAGATGGCATTGAGGGCTATGGATCCATTTTTCTGGGAGGTTGTGCACGTTCTCTACTTGCAAAATTGGATAAGGTTCAGTATAGAGCTCTTAGAGTGGTGGGGGGATTTATGAGGTCTTCTCCAGTTCATATAATTTTGTCAGAGTGTGGAGAAACACCGTTAGATCTCAGAAGAATATGGCTAGCATCTAAATTCATTTTAAAAGTAGTAGCCTATGACAACCCAATATATGCCTCAATTGAGCAATTTCACAATGTCTTTCTGGGTTACTTTAGTTTTTGGAGAAGAAAATATTTCCCACCAATACTGGCTGCTTTCCAGAATACTTTACATGAAATTCATGAGGTAGCACATAGCTCCTTATTTCCTTGTCACTCCTTTCCACTTAATATTCAGATTTCTCCTATGGCTTATGAAACTGTTAATATGGGCAAAGAAGCAAATAACCAAACCAAGTTTATGGAATGGTACCTCAATAACTGGTCGGAATATAAACTTATTTTCACAGATGGATCCAAAGATAAACAAGGTAATGTAGGTATTGGGATATACCTTAACGAGAGAACACAGTTAACAGCAAGATTACCCTCCGCTAATTCAATTTGCTCAGCAGAAGTATTTGGCATTAAAAAAGCATTAGTGCCTCATCTGTAGTGATTCTAAGAGTGCTCTAGAAAAAATCACAAGATCAAGCTACAAGGCGGCAATAGACTCACAAACTCTCCAACTAAAACAAAAACTATGTGAATTTGATGAACAACATAGAGAAATTAAATTTGCATGGATTCCAAGTCACACTGGAATTATTGGGAATGATAGAGCTGACCATCTTGCGAATCTTGGAAGAAAGCTGCCCATTAGTGAAGAACCAAAGGCCTCCTTTAAAGATTTTCAAATTAAATATAAAGAAAACCTACGGATTGGTTGGGAAAATCGATTCCAACAAATAGGACAGGCAAAAGGAATTACTTATTGCTCACAAGTTACAGTTCCATATAAAAAGGCATGGTTTACAAAATTTCCCAACCTGGGGAGAGGTATAATCACACAAATGTGTCGTATGAGAAGTGGACATTGTAGTGTTCCTGTACATTTATTTAGATTGAAGGTAGTGAATTCAAACCAGTGTTTATGTGGCAGTGTAGGAACTTTACAACATGTTTTATTGGAATGTACTAGGTTCCAAAGAGAGTCCCAGTTGCTTAGAAGGGAACTAGAAGGTGATCCGACATTAACTGATGTGTTGTTTAAAAATTTAAACTCAAAGACATTAATCGCAGTGCAAAAGTTTTTAACATCAACAATGACTCGTGTGTAGCTTGCTTAAAAACTTTATGACTTTATGCTTGCTTGCAATGCATGTGCTTTGTGCTTAGTGCGGTTTTGCGTGGTAGTACTAGAACTAGACCATTAATAGTAGAACTTTAGTTATGGAACTTATAAACAATTACAAAGTTTTTTTTTTTATCTCTTAATTATTTCAGATTCAGGAGCTATGAGCTTAAGCCCAGATGTACCTCAGGTACGACTCTTGAATATTCAAGTCTATATTCACGGATCCTGGCCGGATAGCCCTGGCAGCTAAGGCCATTCAAATGAAAAGAAGAAGAAGAAGCCATCCACCCACCACCACTGACAGTTCCAGAGTTGCCAGATTGGGGTATTTCCCCCCATTTTTGGGGTAATTTGAAAGCTTCTGGGGGAATTTTTTTAAGCTGTAATGGCTGGGGGATTTTTTGGGGGTAAAAAAAATTGTGGGGGATTTTAGGGGGTCATGGTCAATTAAATTTGTGAATGTACATAGAACATTAGAATAGAACTGCATAATATTTTGATAATATTATTGTACTCTCATAATCGAAGATTATGGAACCTATGAATTATTTTAGCGCCCTCTGTTGATAAATACATTTTGGTTCACTGTTCTCTATACATTTGACTACTAAAATTCAAAAATCATGGATTGGTCTACCTCTACGTTTTACATACATGGCATGGCTAATAAGATATAAAATGAAATGATGGTGTAAAATGTACATATAAATGAAAATAGAAATTTTCTTTTTTAGAAATAAGCACCCTGCTCGCTCATCATGTGTAAATCATAGAACAGTTAAAGTCTGTCCGCTAAACTCATACAGAACTGGCTAGTCATTTTAGTAGGTCATTTTTTTTTGTTTTTGCCAGTTGTGTCTGAGTTTAGCGAACCGACTTATTAGCCATGCCATGCATGTAAAACACTTTAAATTATTTCCGAGGGTTCATAATTAAATATATTAACTGAAAAATTTATGTTTTTTGTAATTAACCATTCAATTCCTGTTTTTGAGCTTTATAATGTAATGTATCAAGCTGCTATGGTGTGAAGCATTGTCCATATAATATAATTATTCCTACTTTAATAACTACTCTTCAAACCAGTGTAGGAAGGTATCTTTATTCAGTAGCTGATTATGGTAATCAGCTAGTTTGATATCAAATAATGTTAACAATATTATTGTTATTAATCAAATTATAAAAATCAAAACAATAACAACAAACAATCCCTTCCCTGAGTGACCCTGAGGCCTGAAATGACATTGACAATTGACATTTGAATTTTGAATTCTACGAACTGCGCATGCGCATCAATCAGAAACCAGTGGTGGCGGCAAAAATTTAAATTTGGGGTATTTGAGCTTCAATTTGGGGGAATTTCAGTTTAAAAGTGGGGGATTTAGAAAATCACATCTGGCAACTCTGGACAGTTCAATGGAATCCCTATTGGAATGTCATCTAATAATAATTTATTGTAGTTTTTCACTGAAATTTGTTTTTGTTATTGAAATAAATAAAACAAAATGAAATGGATGTAAAGCAGGAGGTTACTGAAGAGACATGTAAAGTGAAAGTAGAAATATATAATAATGAGGTGGATGATGGTTTCTTGAATAGCTGTAAAATTGAAATTCTGGAGGAACCCAAGGAAGAAAGCATACATGACACATTTGTTTATTCAGACTTGCAGGAATTCCCTACAAAAATTGAAGTAGATCCCGATGAAAACAAACTTAGACCAGTTGAAGAAATAGATGAAAAAGGTTTGTAAATAACAATAATGAATATCCTTTCCCTCTTTATAATATGTTATAATATATATAAATGTTATAAATGCTAATATATAGTCCGTCCGCTATAACTTCCCATGCGGTACGATTCATTTTCAATCAAATTAAGTCAAAACATAAATTGAAACGAACATCGATGTGGATATACATTTTGTATACTATATACTACACACATCAGCCTATGTTTCACTTTCTGTTTTGACTTAATTTGATTGAATATGAATCGTACTGCATGGGAAAAGTTATAGCGGACGGACTATAACTCAAGAGCATGGTTTTAAAAGGGCCAATGTTAGTTTTAAGTGGGTGACTGACGTGTGAGCCATAATAATGCAGTTTTAAGAACGATGGTTTTACTTGCAGCTCTTTGGTAAAACAGTCGTGTCAACCATCCGTAGCCAACATGTCGTGTTCAACTTTTATGTTACCTCGCTATAGCATACTACGAAATTGCAAAAAAGTGAAGATGCCCTAGACGTTGGGTTAAAAGTTGGATCGAAAAAGGCAACAGCTGGCGCATACCCATTTGCTCCGGGAATTGTTCTCCTTATAATACCATAATTTTGGTTGATACAAGTGTTTAATTCCTGAGCCGGTTTTCATGCTTGTTACATAACCTTGTTACATTCTTTCCTGTAGGAAGCTCGCAATGATTGAATTTTTTCTTGGCATTGGCTATAGTTGAGTTCTGTTCATGTTTTTTTACGATCTCCAAGAATTTAACATATCGCACCCTCAGTAATATAAGGGCTCAAGTAAAAATTTGCGCTAACTGTGATTTTAAGTGATAACAGCACAAAATCAAATTCTCTACTGGTTAGCGCTGACAGAGAGAGAAAAAGAACATAATTGGCTCGGTAGCTATATTTGTGCCTCTCTTTTACTGCTACAAGGTAGCAATCAGTAACATGTCTTTCTATGACGAAAATCCGAGAGAGATTGTGTTTTAATAATTTTGTATTATATAGAACAGTTGAACATTATTTAGTTCAGCCGTTATATTATGTAAAATATAATAAATAAATGGGTCTAATTCATAATAGATTGTTATTTTGCATAAATAGTGACAGGGCATTAATAATATAAGGGATCAAACTTAAACAATTCCTTATTTCTGTTATGGTTTTTTTGTACTATATCCCTTTTGTCGTGAGCTCATGTTTATGTGGGTATCAATATCAAAATAAACATATTTTTACTAGGAAAGATGATATCAATATGTTGTGTCTATCGTGTATTATCAGAGTAACCGAAATTATTTAACGAACTCACGCTTAGTTTGTAATAGAATACCCTACAAGATGGCTGTGTATTTCGAGGACAAAACCGGTAAAGGTAAGTAAAAGATATCTTGTTTTTTATAAGTGTTTATGTTATTGTAACGGGGTTGTGGTATAGATAAAGTTTCAACTTCAATATCATAAACATGATTTAAAGAAATTATTGGTTTGTTTATAGAGATCTTGTCCCTTAATATTTTAATATCACGTTAGTGAGTTGCTGTCACACATTCAATTTTCAATAGCAGGAAATTAAAATACTAAATATTTATTGGTTTGACTTTTTATTAATTTTTCTATATTTTAATGATAAAAGTAGTTTTTCTAATTATTACAGGTGTGTCTCTCACCCACAATTTGGCTCTAGAGGTGTTAAATGATGGTAACTAGTCCGAAATAGAAGATTTAGATGGCGAAAATGATGTTACTTTTGATGTTCAAATGTTTAAAAATAACACCGATGACAAGAATATTGAAGAAACTGTATTAGATGAAGAACCTGTTCCTTCAACGAGCTCTTCTTCAGCAAAGAGGCTATGGAAAGACATGACATTTCAGCAATAAATTTTTGTTCTTTTTTAGTTAGTATGTAATAACATATTGAACAATTATAAAAATAATTTTTAGTTGGCCCTAATGGTGTTTTACGTTTAATAAAAATGAATTTTTTCATACACTTACGATCCTGCATTCATAGAACATAAGCCTAGAGCGCACGAATGTGACATGTCATTTGTGACAGATTCAAACAATGAATTTTTTTTCTGCATTTTTATACCTTTTTTAGATACCGTATATCGTATTTATTCAAAGGGAAACTTCATTTTCACTCAAAAAAAAAATTCAGGCCTGAAAGGGATATGGGACTAACTTGAAAGTATTTTTTTCCATTACATGTAATTAATGGAATTTATTCATATTATTATTTTTTTCATTGCTATTATAGTCTAATTATCAAATAACAAATCTGCCAAATTTCACATTTATAACTTAAATAATAAGCATGTTATTTGAAAAAATAGCTGTAATATTGGAAACCAAAATCTTTAAACGCGATTTCCCAAAAATCTACTTTTTTGGATTGTGCCTCTATATTACTAAGGGTGCGATATGCGGTAAGTTAAATTGCTTTGTTTTTGTACTCTGGCGATGTACATTTCCATAAACAAGAACAGTCTTGTAGTAAGAAATATATAAATTCTAATAAAAAGTCATGACTGAGAGTTCGTATATCCATGATTAAAAACTGGTCTTTTCACTTCAACGGTCCCCGAAAACTGCTGGCGGTTTTGAACGACGAGCCAAGTAAAAAAAAAACAAACTGACGAGTCACGAGCCAGGCTTGTCGGTAAATAAAACCATGGTATTGCAATGATACACTGCCAAGCTTTACCGACGAACCACAAACCCGCGGTTTTACTCGCCTGTCGATCAGGGCCTTTAGACTGTTCGGGCATATGTGCATTTTTAACTTATATTTCAAATAAACAATACTGTGTAAAAGGGTAGAGTATCAGCAGACTTAGAGCATTACTTTTGGCAATGTCTAACTCTAATGAACACTAATTTTTAAAGCAAAAGGGACTAATGTTGGCTTCAGCCCCAATGCTTCTAACAATTTTATTTCTATACAGGCCAATGTTGACATTGACCTCTTTTTTAACAGCACTTCCTTGGAGTTGGTTTGACATTGGCCCTTTATTTTGTAGGTTGCGTTTCTGTGTACATTATCCAGAGTGCAATAATAATAGTATTCTATGTCTTACAAAATCAACAGTTGGCTCTGAGTAAAGCCTAGTTCGCAATATGCTAGTAGTTTAGTCGAGAACTTTGGTAACTAAATGTGTCTGAACAACAAAAATTTAGTTGATTATAAGTAAGTAATTAAGTCAAGTCAATCCATTTTATTCTATATTTTTCGAGCAAGTTGCACCTCCCACCACGCGACTGAGCCCACTGGCTCAGCAACTAAATAAGACCAAACGAGTCGAATTAGCCAAGTTCATTATTTGTAGTAACAATGTCGTTTCATTCATCCACCTCTTCTAAAATAGCTGTTACGATTAGCTTCTTCAGTTTGTTTACTTTATTGCGTTTTAGGCTATTCATCTTGTGCAAAACACAACTTATTGTAAACTGTACTCAACAAGTGCGAACGATGGTTTGTCAGTAGCGAGTATTTTAGTTACTAAATTATTAAACAAGAATGTGTGTGTACTTTGTACGCACGTAAGAAGTTATACTTCTACTACATATTATCTGATTTTTAAGACAATACCAAAAATTTAAAAAAATAAAAGAATAAAACGCACACAAACACATTGAAAAATGCCACAAAGAAAAAATTATTTCTGAACGATAATAATTGTTGGCAAACATTTTAAATACGCATTTTCTGAAAAAAAATTATATAACAAATATACTTACAATCATAACATGCATAAAAAAATAAAAAAATAAAACTTGCATCGGGAATTGAACCCGTGAATTTCGTGGCGCTTTGATTCGTAATCGAAGCGTAGACTCACTCGTCCAATCCCACATTATTTATCATGTGGAAAAATACGGTAACTGAACGTTTTACTGTTTGACAGTTGTTTTGAAAATTAAATTATGTAGTTTAAATTTTGTGGAAGAAAATATAAAAATATAACAAAACAGTAAGAAAACAATATATTAGATGAAGATTGGTAGAACTTTTGTTGGTAATCAAATTAAGTATGTAAATCAAAGCATTACATACCTACTAGATAAATAAATCTACGCCAAAAAATCATAATTTAAAAATAAAAATCGAACCTAATTTGGGATTTCTCTCTAAAATCCGCATTCTTGAGAAAATAAATGTATGTATTTCAACCTAATCCAAATGTATAATTACAATATGATTATAATAAAAACTACTTACCAAATTAGAATGAGTTTTCCTTGTCCAAAATAGTCCAAAAGTCCAAAAATATAGGTATATGAAAACTATTTAAAAAGGCAGTATAACTATTAACTAACTTTTGTTTGTTGTTTCTTTTCACACAAATTTTAAAACGCAACAACCATAAATAATCTAACTACAGCTGTGCCACAGCCGCCATATTGAATAATTTTTGACATGTCATTTGAACATCCAATCAGAACAAAGTTATAATGCGCATGCGCCCGGTCGCTAGGTTTTACCATATAAAAATTCACCCTCTATCGCCGGTAAAGAAGTATAACTTCAAAAATTTATTTTAGTGGTGCTCGATATATGTCTTTATAGAATGTCAATCTAACATAAAAGGTTTAGATGGCAGTTAAAAGTTAAATTTTACAGGCCTCTTAAATTATACTGACATGCTACAGAGTACACTGCTAAAGCTCTGGTTTCCTCGAAAGTGGTACCGGAAAATTGCGACCGCAATATAACAGTTTCAAAATTTGAGACCGATCCATTAATTAGTTTAAAAGTTAATCTATTTGTTTATCCCAGAGACCTTTATTTTGCAATAACATAACACAGAAAATAATGAAGATAAGGCGATTCTGCGTATGTCAAATTAAAGTAGAACAGTGATACTATCAAAATGTACTAAAAAAAGATAAAAAAAAATATCTCATTGTTTAATTGTACTAATTTGTACTTACATAAATAAATTACAATAAAATTTTGGTTTTGAACAGTTTTATTCATGAAAATAATCGCAACAAATTGCACTCGATCTCTAAAATTAATATAGAATTTTAGAACTCTTGTGCAATTACTACTGATAATTTTGGGTGTACGATTTGATGGAGGTTTGACTTTCTTATTATTCTGATCATTGTATATGGTATATGTTTATTTGATATATTTTTATTTTAATATTTGTTTGATTTTAAAATATAACATTTGCTTTGTAATTTCATAATTTTGCTGTAAAATTATTTTCCTATTGCCTATCCCTTTTCTCAAAGGCAACTAGCAAAAAATACTTTGAAGCCACGTTTTGTTTTAATTAGTAAAAGAGCCCTGATAGTATGGTATAACTAGATCCAAACCCTGACATCCAGAGTGAAAGTTATCCTTTAACACCAAATTGTTTTATATGGTCCACATAATGTTCAGAAAAAAGTCACACCATTTTGAGCGTCGGGTTTGGGGAGGAGAGGGGGGAGAAATCAGTAAATTCGTAGTTTTTTACGTTTTTCGTCAATATTTCTAAAACTATGAGGTTTAGCATGAACAACCTTCTATACAAAATTGTTCTACATTAAATTTTAAATAAAAAAGGTCCGATGCATAATCCTTCTAAAATGAACGGTTCCAAAGTTACGGAGGTAGCATAGCATAATTGGTGCAAAAAATGCCTAACCCAAACATCCAAAATAAAAGTTTTCCTCCAACACCAAATTGTTCTATACGGTCCACCACATATTGTTCAGTAAAAAGTTACACCATTTTGAACATCCGGTTTGGGGGGTGGGGGAATGGGGGAGAAGTCGGTAAATTAGTAGTTTTTTTTACGTTTTTCGTCAATATTTCTAAAACTATGCTTTAGCGTAAACAATGTTCTATACAAAAATGTTCTACATAAAATTTAAAGCAAGAAAGGTCTATACATAATTGTTATAAAATAAATGGTTCCAGAATTACGGAAAATGAAAAGTGGAGGCTTTCGATACTTTTTATATTTTTCGGGCAATTTATAATACTATTACTGATGAAACAAATTTTCTTTAAGGGGGGGGGGTATGGTTTGAAATATTTAAATTTTTTTTATTATTTTAAATAAAAGTGCATACTTTCAAGAATACTCTCTGAAAATTTCAAAATAATCGGAGTAAAATTACCAGAGGTACAGCGTGTTGAATATCCCTACCTTCGAGTTGCTTTGCCTTCGCGCCAGCACGCTTGAGCGTAGTGAGAAACGTTAAACAACTGTTCGCCTTCTCTTTTGTAGATTACTCCTCGATTCAAAAAACAGTCCAATGTGCATCATTATACGATTTGGCAGACAAATATAGTCGGAAAAATGAAAGAATACCCATGAACGATCACATCAATCACTCATTTTGTATTTGCTGTTTTTTTCTATAAATAACAAACGTTTGTTATTTATAGAATTGTTAACACTTCTTTTTTAATATGTTTACATAAAAATTTTATGGGGGTCTTGTTCCTTTAAACCCCCCAAATGTTTGTGTACGTTCCAATTAAACTATTACTGCGATACCGTTAGATAAACACACTATTTTTAAAACTTTTTTGCCTCTTTATACTTTTTCGATAAGGCACCTTATATTGAGATGTGGCTTCTTTTTCAATATGGTTCAAAATATACCTAAAAATGTAAATCATAAATAAATTTTCATATTATTACCAACTCTCCATAATCGTACTTAACCATATTATTATACAAATATGTGGTGGATTTGACAAAAAATATTCAAAATATCTCGATAAAAACTAACTTTTCGAAAAAGTACAAAGAGACAAAAAAGTTTTTAAAACATTGTGTTTAACTAATGGTACTACAATAATAATTAAACTGGAACGTACACGAAAGTTTGGGGGGGGGGGGGTTTAAGGAACAAAACCCCCATAAAATTTTTATGGGGTGTCCAAATTTCGTTATACACTCCTGGCCAAAAAAAATCGGGACACCTTAAAAATGGGTCATTTTTGATGTCTCGAATCTCCTAAACCTGTTGTCCGATTTTAGTGATTCTTTTAGTATGTTATAGCCTTATTCTTTAAGAATCTTGATGTAGTAATATTGTTGCTGAACAGGTAAATGTTATTGCATACCAGGTGTAACAATAATACTGTGTTTTTTCCTCAAATTTCGGAACACCCTGTGAAATATTCTAGCATTTAAAACATATTGAAATTAAAACTCAACTATAGCCTCAGGTTTTCTAAACATTCTGTTTTTTGATTCATTGGCCTATGTTGGATAATACAAAAGTTAGGTACTTTAACAATTAGCCATGTTCTTTTTCAGTACAGGGTGTTTCTAAACAAGTGCGACAAACTTTAAGCGTTAATTCTACATGAAAAAATAATGACAGTTTGCTTAATAAACATATGTCCGCAAATGCTTCGTTTTCGAAACACGGGATGTTGAATTTTTTCTTACAAACTGACGATTTATTTATTGCTCTAAAAGCGGTTGAGGTATGCAAATGAAATTTCGTAGGTTTTAAGAAGTAGTTATTTTACATTTTTTTACATACAACTAATAATTTTATATTCACCATTGGCGTGCACCGGGTTATATGACCCGTATGCACGCCAGTGGTGAATATAAAATACATAATTGTATGTCAAAAACTGCGCAATAACTACCTCTTAAAACCCATCAAATTTCATTTGCATATCTCAACCGGTTTTAGAGCAATAAATAAATCGTCAAGTGTGTAAGAAAAAATTTAACATCCCGTATCTCGGAAACCTATCACTTGAAGACATATGTTCATAAATCAAACGGTCATTATTTTTTCATGCAGTACCCCTTCATTACCCCTTAAAGTTTGTCGCTCTTATTTAGAAACACCCTGTATTGGTGAAGAACATGGCTAGTTGTGAAAGTACCTAACTTTTTTGATGTCCAACATAAGTGAATGAGTCACAGTCACAAAGCAGAATGTTAAGAAAGGCTAAGGCTACAATTGAGTTTTAATTTCAATATTTTTTAAATGCTAGAATATTCGACAGGGTGTTCCGAACTTTGAGGAAAAAATACAGTACAGTGGAACCTCGATAACTCGGATTAATCGGGACCGCGGCCGATCCGGGTTATCGAAAATCCGGGTTAGCCGGAGAAAATGGTAAAAATTAATAAAATACAGTATACTTACAGATAAACTCCGTTATAATTGAAATAACATGAAATATATATGCACAGTACACATTAACTTACATATAGTTGTATAGAGTATTGTTCATTTCTTGGTAATAAAAAAATCAGTCAGTTTCGGTTGCGTCAATTTCGTCTGCCGCTTGCGTGCTGTGCGATCCCGCAGTCTCTTTAACATCAGCAGTTCAGCCGGTGATGTTTCCGCTTGCCGCTCGAAATAAATCATTAGTGCGTCTAATTGGGTCATTGCGTCTCCATGACTCATCACTGGCTGTTCAATGTCACCGTCTGCGTTCTCAGCGTCTGATTCACTAGCGTCAGGTAAACACAACGCGATCACTGCCTCGTCAGTAAGTGGCGCATAACCTCCGTTATTATCTGCCTCTAACCACAGATTAATGTCACTTTCATCGACTTCAGAGCAACCGTCAATATTTTGGAACATATTCAAAAGTTCTTGGGGCTGGACTTCGTCTGGCGAATCATTTTCCAGGTAACAATTATCCACTGGTTGAATTGAATTTTCTGGCAAGTCGCATACACCCTTCCACAGTTTTTTTCCAAGATTTTATCAAGCTGATTGTAGTCACTTGTTCCCAAGATTCTGCAATCATATAAATTACAGTTTTGACATTGAACGTTTTGAGAACTTCAAACTACACCGTGTTGTCCTTCATCTTCTATGATTGTGCTTAACATCTGTCTTCTGTAAACCTTCTTAATTTTCTCTAGAACCCCCTGGTCCATGGGCTGTAATAGCGCTGTTACATTAGGCGGCAAAAACTTGACGGTAATGTCCCCACTGACCAGCACATCTGCTGAAGGATGTGAAGGCGCATTATCAATTATTAGGACAGCTTTATTTGGCAACCCACAGTCTTTTAAATATTTTGTTACACCTGGCACAAAACAATCAAAAAACCAGTTTTTAAAAGTGGTGCTGTCCATCCATGCATTCTTTTGAGACTGGTAAAGAATCCCGATTTACATTTTTCAGTGCTCGCGGATTTTTTGATTTTCCTATTAAGACTAGGGGCAATTTATGCTTCCCTGAAGCATTGCTGCAGACCATTATTGTCAATCGGTCTTTGCTTTTTTTGTATCCTTTTGCGGCTTCTTCAGTTTTTGAGGCCAAAGTTTTGCTTGGCAACATTCTATAAAACAGGCCAGTCTCATCGGCGTTATATATTTGATCTGCCGTTAAATTTTCTTCTCTCACAAAATCCAAAAACTTGCTTTTATAGTCATGAGCAGCGTTGTTGTCCCCAGATAGACTTTCTCCAGTGATAGATAGTTGGCGTATTCCATGACGTTTTTTCCATCTATCCAGCCAACCTTGACTCGCAGTGAAATTTGGTTCACAATCAGGCAACATTTGATTCAGCTTGAGTGCTGTTTCTTGAATAATTGGTCCAGACACTGGTAATCCACGTTCGCGTTCCGCACAAAACCACACATACAAAGCGTCGTCGAGAGTCTCATTTTTAGCTTTATTAGTTTTGCACCGATTGTCCAAACTGTCTTTTGTTATCATTTTGAAACAGAATTCTTCGATTTTAGTTCTATTTTTCTTCCAATCCGATACTGTAGATGTACCGACACCATATGATGCTGCAACTGTTTTTAAAGATTCGCCTTTATCAATTCTACCTAAGGCTTCTAGTTTCTTTTCCATTGTCACTACAACATTTTTACGTTTCGCTGCCATTACGTAGACAAAAAACACAAAATCTGAATAGATTTACGAACGATTACAGAAGGGAAGCGAATAATACGACTGTACTACACACAATACGGTTCTCAATCGCAACGATTTTATTATGTTATTTAATAACAGTGGAGAACTAAGACCATTGTTTCAAAAAGAATTTTTTAATAGTCTTTTCAAACAATGCTGACAGTTTAAAATAAATAAAGGGTACAATACTACAGGTGCCTGTTGATTCCGATAACCCAAACAAAGAACGTTGTGTGCCATGAGTCATTTTTACTGTCATAAAATATGTATTCAAATTACACTAATACCCATTATCTCTCAAATATTATATTACATGAAAGAATACCCACGAACGAACATATAAAACACGCTGTATTTTCCTGTCACCGTGTCACACAAAAAATTGGCAAGCGCAAGTACATATAATAATTATTATTACATGTACTTGAGCTGGGCAATTTTATTTGTGACAAGGTGAGAGGAAAATACAGCGTGTTTTATATATTCGTTCATGGGTATTCTTTCATTTTTCCGACTGTACATTTTTATTGTTGAAATGTTTGTCTGATAAAAATCGGTCCGGGTTAGCCGGACTTCCGGGTTATCGGGGGCCGACTTATCGGGGTTCTACTGTATTATTGTTACACCTGGTATACAATGATATTTACCTCTTCAGCAACACTGTGACTGCATCGATATTCTTAGAGAATAAGGCTATAACATATTAAAAAAATCACTAAAATCGGACAAGAGGTTTAGGATATTCGAGACATCAAAATGACCCATTTTTAAGGTGTCCGGATTTTTTTGGCCAAGAGTGTAATTTTTTCTTAAGATAATACTGCCATAAGAATGCCACATGTCCATTTTTAATAAAAAAGCTCTAATAGTTTTTGATATATTGGAAAAAATAGATTTTCATTTTGTAACTTTAAAGGGCTGTAATTTTTTTTATTTGTTTTTATGTAGAGTAATCAGAAAAATCTGAAAAAATTAAGGCTAATGTATTAATGTCTCCAAAACTACTTTTGGAGATTTTTGAAAGAAAAAATATTGGTAATACAATGTGAATTTCAAAAGATGTAAAATACTTACGGAATAGTAGAGCTTTGTGCAGAAAAAATTCATTTCTCGCTTAGTTAAAAAAAGAACGTGCTGCGATTTCGCTCTCAGTGAATTTTGACTGAAGAAATGTAAGAAATAAGTAGACGCCGGAAAATTCCCAGTGACAAGAACTCCTACGATAACCCCCCTTCCCGGGAACCGTGAGTAGTCTTTCGAAGATTGTAGACATTGTCGGCAACAAGCTGATTGGTCGATAGGATGATGTTTTATTTGGATGTTGGCCCGGTTTGTGAATCATTAGATATTATTTGCGCAAATTTGCATGTGATTGGGAAATATGTCAGTCTGAGTGCACTGTTGGAGGGGTCACCAATTATATTTCCTGAGGATCCGTTTCGAAAACCTATGACACTTCCGGGGTCCGGAGTTAACACTACCTGTCTGGTTGTTCCATTTCGGTAAACAAATCAGAAGGGTGCAGTGCGAATTTTTTAGGCAGAAATTATTTTTAACAGTTTTTAATAAATCCAAAACATCACCTTTTTGCTCCCGAAAATATATTTTTAGCATTTTTGAGTCATCTTAAACAAAAAAAAATTTCTGTCATTTTTGTCAAAACTTGATAGATTTCAAGTTTTAAGCGATTTATAAACGGAAAAATGCGAAAATAAGCATTTTCGAAGCTTGAAAATTCATGTGTACTGTTATGATCTGCTTTCTATTACTTTTATATTAATTAGTATTTAGTATTTAGTATTTAGGTATTAGTAAAATATCTTAGGGTGCCTTTTGTCATAAAAAATTTAATTAAATTCTCTTAGGTTATACTTATCCTCTCTCGTGGCTTCAGTATCTCTTAGTTGATCCTTATCGGGATAAAATAGGAAAAGGAAATAAATAGAAATACCATAAATAAACACATACAAATACCTTTATTATCAAAAGCAATGCTCTGTAAATTTATCAATTAAATCCTGTGGACATAACTGTCCAAAAGAAACTTTTACCATATAAATTAAACTAATTCAAACAAATATTTATCGCTTTGTTCTTGATACCATTAAAAAAAAGCTAAACAAACAAATTTGATATTCGCAAAATTACTTATACTTCCTATTAAGTTTTTGAAATGTTGGAATCTTAAATTCATATGCTTTTACGTAAAAAAAATTAACTTCTGATTATAAAGCAAATCTATCACATAGGTTATTGACTGACCTTTTTGATTCACACACAATGATGTCTCCTCTTGACCCAAACAGCTCCTCCTTGTTGATTATGTTAGGCTACCAATCAAAGCCCTCTCCGTTCTCAGCAAACAATCCAGCAGGATACCAGCAACTATTTCTCCAAAACACAAGCCAGGCCTCTTTTTGCCAGTACTCGTTCAATAAACTCCAAAACTGTCTCCTCTCTTTCTCAACAATAATCTCCTGAGACCCAAGTATCTTTTTTACTTGGTGTCACAAATAATTTTAATAACGATAATTCTTGTAACTTACTCTCTTGGACTTTACAGAATCAAAGAGGTATTTCTTCTCGATTTGATTTGTCTCTCGTTCCACTTTTCAGCTACTCTCTCACTATCAAAACAACCACTAGTACTTGCTTCTGAACTACTCACGAAAACTTTTGATTGCTCTTCTCGGATGCCGGTAACACAATGATCTCCTCGTCCAAAACTGTCTGAACATTCAAACTTCTCTCTCCCCATTCCAAATTGCCAAGCCAATCAGAAACATTTCCCTTTTCCATTCGAAAAACCCAGCCATTCTTTCAAACAATCCTTAAAATTAAAATTCCAAATCTCTCTACCTTTAATTTTCTAAAAACTAATAATTACAGTTACCTGTGGTTTTACCTTTCCCGTAATAACAAAACAATCTTTTTAAATTATAATCCTAAATAAATGTTCCTTTCACTTTACTTATTTACAAATGTCTTTAATTCTTCATGGAAAAACTCATTAAGGAGAAACCTACTACGTGAAAGCTAACTTCTAATAAATATTTACAAATCAATATACAGGGTGTATCAAATTTAGGTGCCCGCGTTATATTAAAAAAATAAAAATTTTATTCTATCTTTGATTGATAAATTGATACACAATAGTACATTATTATTTTTGCGGTTGTCAAGTGCCTAAATTGAAGTTTAAACATTCAATTTTAAGATTCTGATGAGTTTTCGAGGTTTATTTCAATTTCGACCGTTTGCTTTTATTGGCGTATTTAAGTAGCACATTGGCAATAATTAATTGAATAAATAAATAAATCATTAAGAAAAAAATATTTTAATAATAAATATATAAAATTTTAATAAATGTGAAGTATTTGTTAAGCATTTTTTGCATAAGTACGTATAATGTGTATAATAAGTGCGACAGAGACGCACCATAAATTGCGATGTGCGGAGACTTAAAAGTCGAGTTGACTCGCATAATTGACAATTAAAAACAACGGTCTATATTGAAGTAAGTCCCGATTACTTGTTACAATCTTGAAATTGAATTTATAAGCTTCAATTTAGGCACTTGGCAACCTGAAAACTAATAATTTACATATGAGTTTCCAAACCTCGAAAATGCATAGGAATTTTCACATTTTTCAGATTTTAAATCGCTTATAACTCGAAAACCATCAACTTTCGAAAAAAATGACAGGAGACCTTTTTTTTAATATAATTTTCGCAGCTAAAAGGTAATTTTGAATTTGTATAAAAAGATTGTTTTGCCCGGCATCCCGGGCCCCTTCTGATTTGTTTAAGGGGACATTTTTGAACAGGAATCCACAAAAAAAACCGAATCAGAAAATTTGTCATTCTTTGCAAAATTAAATTATTAGTGAGAAAAATGACATTTTTTATTATGTAGGTAAGGGTAGGTACAACCTGTCTGAGGTTTGGAGTGAGTTTGGTGCAGCTGATTCTCCTTGGGGAGTTGAGATATTCATCTGTTAGCTGAGATCTGTACCGATAAAGTTCATTCTTGATAAAGCGGCTTCGCACACATAAGTTGAGTCAAACATAATATACAATTTCATGGCCAAACATTTTCAAAATTGCCAAAAGCTATATTCTAAATTTAATGACGGTCCGCACAAAAGTAGCTCACGGTTCGGATGCGGACCGCGGTCAGCTAATTGGTGACCCCTGCACTATTGTATATTGTAGTGATGTTGATTATAGTTACTTTCGAGTATTCGTTACAAATCGTTACTTTTGTATAAAGTAATCATTTACAGTATTCGTTACTTTAATTACTTTGATTACTTTTGTATTTGAATACCGGTAATCATATCGAGAATCGCATTTCTCAGTATAAGTATAAGATCCGATAATATAACAACGACCTTCACCGATCTATTTAATGGATAGAAATTCTGGATAATGGATCTTTTATGTTAAAACTTATTAAAAACAAGGGGTGCCCGACATAATTTTGTCCAAAAAATTAGAATTTTGTAAAAATTCTACTAATTTTTTTGGCCCGGGCAGATATTATTTTAGATTATTGAATCGTAACAAAAAATGCACATCCGTACCTCAGAGCAAAACTGTATTAAGTCCAAAATTTCCGTTTTCTACTTTTTTAGCTCACTGGGCTTAAAATTTTCCGCTTTATCCACTAGTGTTTCTTATTCGCTGTTTCGACTGAAATTGGCCAAAATAGCCTTGTATGAACAGTATTAAGTCCACACTTCGCTTAGAGCAAAACAATATCTTCTGCACTTCAAATGTATTAGATCCAAAATGGTGTATACGTTTCCCAGGGCAAAACCATATTATGTCCAACAAAAAGTATTATGTCCCACATAATGCAATTCAGGCAAAGCATAAAGTCCACAATCTTTTAAAATTTGTCAAGTTTGTGGCTCAGAAGGCACAAATTCACCGATAATTTTGGAATCTTGAGACAACCATAGATCCAAAAAGACAGTTTTTAATGTCTTATCTTGAAAAAAAAAACGTGTATCAAAAGAAAAAGAGAACGAACAGGTACTCAAGCTAGCCATTGTAACTGGAAATATTTTTTTACCATTGAAGAAAAGAGACTCTAGATATTTCTCAATCTATTGTTAGATGTTCATTTGAAAAATTGCAAACAAGTGGAGTTTTAGAATGTGAGAAAAGAGTAAAAATAAAGTAAAGAATGATGTAAAAGATAGGATTCATGAGCATATAATGGCCTATCTATAAATATCCATATGAAGAATCACATTATAGTCGAAGAAGGACGGCGAACAAATATTTAGGAGGCCATTAAATAATTTCTACAATGTTTAGGATGTTTAAGGAAGAATGAAATTTGAAAAGCATTCGTTCAGACGAAGTAGACAAAGAATGGCTTTACAATCGCATTTTTAATACAGAATTTAATTTATCATTAGCTGTTCCTTCAAAAGACACGTGTGATAAATGTGATGAATTTCTAATCTGAGAAACATTACAAGTGATGGTACAAATTGAAACAAATAGACAAAGAGATGTCCATCAATAGCCCCGGACAAAAAGTTTTAATGATAAATTTACAAAAATGTCTTCCTTGCCCAAAGCTAACTGATCCTCAAAGTTTTTACAGTTTAAATCTCTGGTGTTTTAATTATACAATTTATGATTCAATGGAAAAACAGGCGAAGTGTCTAATGTGGGATGAATCAATTGCTGGTTGAGGTGGAAACGAAATGGCCTCATGTTTGGTCCAATACATTCATTCATTACCTCAAAGCACAACTTCTATTGTTATTTGGACCTATAATTGCTCATCCCAAAACCGGAACTTACAAATGATTATGTGCTACTTTTATCTACTTATAAATATGTGGAGATATCCACATATAAAATAAATCACTCACAATTTCCTTTTGTACAGTATACACTCAGTACACTCATTACTTTTTGACAGTATACACTCAAGGCCGCGTCTCACCATAAAATAATTTGATCAAACAGTTTGAGCAAACTCAGGAAGTACGTCAAAGTGACGTCACAATTGCAGTTTTTTTGAAATTCTAAAAATCTGTGCTCTCACTATCAGTCTAGTTTGATCAAATTTTTTGTACTGAGTTGTCTACTTGTTTGTACTTTATTTAAAATTAAATTTTTTCATTATTATCCACAATCAACACTCAGGATGTGACGTCACTAACTGTCACTTTCAGTTTGCTCAAACCAGTTTGATCAAATTATTTGATGGTGGGACGCGGCCTTCAGTTATAGAACGACAGGCTAAAAATGCCCTAATTTTCAAATTATTATCTACTCCATGGGATTGGTTACAGTTGCCTAAAATTTTTGGAAAGAACAAATATTTCAAAGTGTATGAAATGACAGTTTCTATTCTTAGACTTTAAGAAACTGCGCAATTCTTACGATTCGCCGTTTCAAAATAAAAATTAAACTGAGAATAATGGAAAAAAATTTAATTTCACAAACAGTATGTGTATGTATGTAATTCATATTCATACAGTTCTGTTACAACCATTTCTGTTTTTTTAATTCGACTTTTTTTAAGTAGTTTTTTAGTACTCGTATTAATGGTTTTGTTACAAATACGTCCTTATAATATTTTTAGTTCTTTATATCCAAACATTTCCTTAATTTTGTAAAATAGGTATGATATTTTTAGTAATAGATCTCCGTCTTTGCCATAGGATAGGTAGCAAAATTAATATTAAGTCACAGTCAAAAATTTATTTTTCAGAGCGAAAATGTGTTAAGTCCATTTTTTCCAAAACAGTAATTTTCAAAAAATTTTCATTTTAGTGGTAAAAAGAACAATGATCATTATTCACATTTATAAGAAGTTGCTAAATAAAATTTAATGTATTAAATGGAAAATGTTACAAAACACTAAAAATAATTTTTATTTTCGCTCTCCTGTAAAATGTACATTTTGTGACTTTAATACACTTTTGTTCTGAGGTACGGACATAAACCAAGCCATTTAGGAAAAAATAAATGATTTTTAGGGAAATAGTGAAACAGGAAAAAGTTTTCAATAGAAAAATGGGTGGAAATACAAATAAGAATAGTGTGTATTTATTATTAAAATCTAATGTGTTGCATTTTTATTTTCAAAGGAACTAAGATCTGTGAAATTCTGTGAATTATCTACCTCGACAAATCGTATGTATAGACATCTGTTTCTGGGTGCATGCTTTGTTAAATGATATATCTCTCTCTATTTCAGCTACTTCTCGGCGCCCTGTAATCCTGTAAAACTCTTCATAGCCTTCGCCCTTCACAGATAAAATTTTAGTTAACTGTACCACAGAATAACTAACCACACAGAAGCGAATCTGATTGTCGTTTCCATTGATTTTGTTGGGACCGAAATATTTGACCTTGTGCAAAAATTACAGAATAGAACTTGATGTTCTAAGGATTAGACTAATAGACCATTCCAAATTAGGTAATATTTTTGATAAGTAGTTATTAATTAAATATGAAATATAAAATAAAACATATATAAATATAAAATAACTATAAACAACTGTCACGTCAGTCGCAAAAGTGAGGTTGCACCGGTTACGTTGACACATGAGCATGAAAATTATGTTACCGTTTTCGGCAGGAGTTTCGCTTCCGTGTGGTTATTTATTCTGTGACTGTACTAATACCGAACACTCGTCCAATACCGATCCGATTCCGATATCAACCGATTGTAGATACAATACATACTCAAAATATTTACTCGCTCTGATACGATTGGTACGAAGTAACGAAGTAATCAAAGTAACGATTTGTCTCTCTGTATAGTAATAGTTACTTTTTCAACATCACTAGTATATTGTAGTTGGCATGACCAATGCTCTTCTTATTCTGAAACATATCTGCCATCGTCTGTGGGTCTTCAGGATACGTTCGGGGCATGTTGCGCGTATAAATCTATAATATATATTATACCGGGTGTCCACTTATATTTTCCTCCATTTTAACTGCCTACAACTTCTAAACGGCTAAAGATAAAAATATCCGGTTTTCACTGAAATGTTTTATTTTAGTAAAAGTTTTGTCTGAATGGATTGAATTTTTTATATCGCTTTCAAATCCGAAATAAAATATGGCGGATTTTTGAAAAAACCTTGTTGACTTTTTTTAATGGAACACCCAGTATATTCTTTTGTAAATTAAAAGAAAGGTCATTCACCTATCTAGCGATATAAAGTTTTTCAAAATCGGGTGTCAAATCACTGAGTAATTAATTTTTAAAATGAGAGGTGCAACGTGGATATCACATACCTAAATAACATAACTAACTAAGTTATGTGATTTCCACATTGCATCTCTCATTTTAAAAATTAATTGCTCAGTCATTTGACAACAGATTTTAAAAAATTTTATATCGCTGGATACATAAATGACCGTTTTTTCAAGTTTTTAGGTAAGTGACCATTTTTATATCGCTTTTAAATAAAAAATGGCGGATTTAAAAAAAACGTTGACTTTTTTTATTAAAACACCCAGTTTATTTTTTTATATCTTGAAAAAACGGTCATTTACCTATCCAGCGATATAAAAAATTTTAAAATCGGTTGCCAAATGACTGAGAAACTAATTTTTAAAATGAGAGATGCAATGTAGAAATCACATAACATAATATCATTTTGCTCAGTTATGTTATTTAGGTATGTGATATCCACGTTGCACCCCTCATTTTAAAAATTAATTACTCAGTGATTTGACAACCGATTTTGAAAAACTTTATATCGCTGAAGAGGTGAATGACCTTCCTTTCAATTTACAAAAAAATATACTGGGTGTTCCATTAAAAAAAATTCAACAACGTTTTTTTCAAAAATCCGCCATTTTTTTCGTATTTGAAAGCGATAAAAAAAATTCAGTCCATTCAGACAAAACTTTTACTAAAATAAAACATTTCAGCGAAAACCGCATATTTCTATCTTGAGCCGTTTAGAAGTTATAGGCAGTTAAAATGGGGGAAAATATAAGTGGACACCCGGTAGTTTAGCTCCCCGTGGGTGACAAGCTTTATACACCAGGGAACTAAGGCAAAAATACGGGACACTTGAGCAGCCAGGTTGCAAATGGCTTTTTTGGGTACTATATACCTAATACATTATAAATACAAAAATGCCTGTCACAGTTTGGACGAGAAATTTAGTTATTAACAAATAAGGGTCAAAAATGAGAGTTTTTTCGTTTAAATCACTACAGGTAAAAGTAAGGTAACTAAATGTCTTATTTATAATATTTTCCTTTTAGTAGATGAGCCGAGGTTTAAAATAGCGTTTTTTGAATTTTGGTCCGATTATTTGTGATATTTCAAAATAAAACTAAAATTTCGAAAATAAAAAATTTGCTATAACTTTTGCGAGAATTAATTTAGGACTTTCATATTGCATGAAAAGTTGAGTCAAACAGTCCATACAATGCACAAAAAATTTTAAGACGATGCGTCAATTAGTTTAAATTTTATTCAATTTGTTTATCCCAAAGAGCTTTTTTTATCCCAAAAAGCAAAAGCTTTTTTTCGCAATGTTATTGTTCAGAAAATAATAATGATACAGCAATTTGTGAAAACAACATGAAAGAAGAATGGTCATATTTTCAACGTATTTAAAAAAAAATCATTAAAAAGTCATTTTTATCACTCAGAAAACATTTTACTAAAATAGAGTCATTTTTGGCTTATAAACAATTTGAATAACTTTGTTAATATTGACTGTAGGCTAAAACTACAGTGGAATTTGAAAAACTGAAAAAGAGAGTAAGAATAAATCGACAATAATGCGGCAGTTTTTCGAAAATTTGTTGTCTGGCAATAGACGCGAGAGCCCGCAGGGCTCGAGTGGCTATTGCCCAATGACAACATATTTGAGTAAAAATGAAGCATTATTTTCTATTTATTCTTGCTGTCGTGTGATATTCGTAAGATTATTTTTTAATATGTATATTATGGATATTTTCTTAAATGTGACAGTTGTCAAAACTAGGAAACTGGTTGCCATTAAACAGAAACAATCTACTTAAAAAAATTCTATCGGTAATTTTCTACAGTAGATAATTATCAGTATAATTTTAATCTGATTGGACAGAAGTAAACACGTGATCAAATATCTTACTATACGATTGGAAGTTAAAATCATTAAAAAATAATTAAAGAAAAACTTTTCGCTTAGGTTAATTACGGTCAAAGTTAGCCACTTTTTTTATTTAATTGACGGCTACTTTGTTTATAACAATTAAGCAACCTAACTAGAGCCATTTTGAAGTTGAAGATATATAGGTTATGTGTAAAAGTTTGAGTAAACTTTGAACCTCAACAGAGTGGTTAATAAAACTTTAAAAATGGCGTCCGAACGGAATTAATTCGTGGTCGGTGGAGGGGAATTACTAAAATACGTGCACTCAAAAAATGAAACTGATTCTGCAAACATATGCTGCGATTAATATCGCTGGAACTTGTTGATGGATTTTGATCATAATTTTTTTAATTTGTATGTACTCGTAATCTTATAGAGTACGTTATGTACACACAACCCCACCTAACATTACAAAATGTTAGGGGGAACTCCCCTTATCGCTCAGGTATATGAAAAATAAATAGATTACGACCGATTCTAAGACCTACCGAATATACATATATAATTTCATAAAAATCGGTCAAGCGGTCTCGGATGAGTATGGAAACTAACACTGTGACAAAAATTTTATAGATGTAAATATATAGATGGCTATTAACAAATAGGGGTAGGTGATAGAAGAGTGAAAATTAAGGGTTGTATGTATTTTTTAATTCTACATCATATAAAATTAAGGTAGATAATTTTGTCCAAAAAAATATAAAAAACTGTCAGGGGGGCAACCCCCTTATAACTTATGGGTATAAAAATAGATTAAAACCTCTTTAACGTCCTACAGAATAAACGTGTAAAATTTTATAAAAATCGGCCAAGCCGTTTCGGAGTAGTATGGTAACTAATACTGTTACAGGAGAATTTGATGTAATAGAAGTAACTGCGAATTAAATAATAAAAGTGGGTAACTTTGAACCTAATTAACCTAGGCAAAATTTTTTTTTCTGAAAATTCGTATCAAAATACCAGCTCTTGAAATCCTAAAGTAGATTTACTCTATAGTCAATATTAACAAAGTTATTCAAATTGTTTTGAAGCCAAAAATTACTCTATTGTACTAAACTTTGTTCGGAGTGATAAAAACGACTTTTTAATGATTTTTTTCAATGCTTTAAAAATATAACTATAATTCTTGCATGTGGTTTCCACAGAATTGCTATGTCATTATTATTTTCTGAACAATAACATTGCGAAAAAAAAGCTCTTTGCGATAAACAAATTGAATAAAATTTAAACTAATAATTGACGAATCGTCTTAAAATTTTTTGTGCATTATATGGAATGTTTGACTCAATTTTTCGTGCAATATGAAAGTCTTAAGGCCATTTTCGCAAAAGTTATAGCACATTTTTTATTTATGAAATTTTAGTCTTATTTTGCACTTTCCGAAAAAAGAAAGGATCGGATCAAAATTTAAAAAGTGACATTTTAAACCTTGGCTCATCTACAAAAAGAAGAATATTATAAATAAGATATTTAATTACCCTATTTTTACCTGTAGCGATTTAAACGAAAAAACTGCCATTTTTGACCCTTATTTGTTAATAACTAAGTTTCTCGTCCGAACTGTGACGGGCATTTTTGTATTTTATAATGTATTAGGTATATAGTACTCAAAAAAATCCATTTGCAACCTGGCTGCTAAGTGTCCCGACAAAAACCTTATTTCTCTGGACTATTATAGTTGTTTTGTATTTTAGGTTATCTCCAAGATGAAAACAGAATGGAAATCATGGAGAAACTCATCCAAGATTCATCTTACGAAGCAAATGAAACGAGTCGCCACACTGAAGAGAAAACACTAAATAAAAACACAGAAGTTGTGACTGAAAAAACACCTTATAAATACGAGATTTGTTTTAAGCAGCTTTTTCAAAAATATCATTTGACAGATCATTTAAGAATTCACACTGGATTAAAACCGTACAAGTGTGAAATTTGTTTTAAGCAATTTAGTGAAGCATACCATTTGAAAAGACATTTGAGATTACACACCGGCGAAAAACCTCATAAGTGCGAGACTTGCTTTAAGCAATTTCGTGAATCAAATGATTTGAAAAAACATGTGAGGGTGCACACCGGGGAAAAACCTCATAAGTGCGAGATTTGTCTTAGGCCATTTCGTGAAGCATATATTTTGAAAGCACATTTGAAAGTGCACACTGGAGAAGAACCTCATAAGTGTGAAATTTGTTTTAAGCAATTTAGTCAAGCAGGTAATTTGAAAAGACATTTGAGAGTGCACACTGGAGTAAAACCTCATAAATGCGAGATTTGTTTTAAGCAATTTAGTCAAGCAGGTCATTTCAAACGGCATGTGAAAACACACACTGAAGAAAAACCTTACAAGTGCGCGATTTGTTTTAAGCGATTTAGTGACTCAAGTAATTTGAAAGGACATTTAAGAATCCACACTGAAGAAAAACCTTATAAGTGTGAAATTTGTTTTAATCAATTTACTAACTCAAGTAATTTGAAAAGACATTCTAAGGTGCATACTGGGGAAAAACCATACAAGTGCGAGATTTGTTTTAAGCAATTTATTCAAGCTAATGATTTGAAAAAACATTTAAGAATACACACTGGAGAAAAACCATACAAGTGTGAGATTTGTGTTAAGGCATTTACTCGAGCAGGTACTTTGAAAAAACATTTGAGGGTGCACACTGGGGAAAAAATCTTACAATTGTGAGATTTGTTTTAAATGGGGGGGGGGGGGGTATGGTTTGAAATCAACATATCAAGCACATTTTTGTGAATTTTTTTCGAAGCTATGGTAGAAAATTTTATTTTGAAATTAAATAAACATATTAAGGTGATACAGTAGCGATCAACAGGTGGCAACAAACGCGGTCCAATATTGCGAAAGTTCTGCGAATTTTCAAAAATGAGGCAACAGTGCGTCGGTAATTCGACACTGACAGTGACGTTTATACTGTCAAAAACAATAATTTTTATACACATAGGCGCGAAATGTTGCCAAGTCAGTGACGTTCGATTTCTTGTTATAAAAAAATCAATTTTTAGTAGTTCCAAGATTTCACAAAATCTAGGCATGGGATAAAAAGTTTATTTGAAGAAAGTGTATTTTTGTCTTTTTTAATGGCGGTACAGGCTCCTTTTTTCAATATTTTATTTAGTTGTAGAGTAATTTCCAAATACTAACATATTTCTGAAATTGGGCCCTGTACCGCCATTCTTTATTATATTAAGAAAATGTGTGCCAAATATCTCGACAAAATATTCAAAATTAGAGCCGCAATCTTGGAACGCGTTTGTTGCTACCTGTTGATCGCTGTTTCCTCTTAAGTACAATTCAAAAAATATTTAAGAAAAAATTCAATCCAAAATATTGAAAAATAAGCCATTGGTGACAAATTTTGGAAGGCAGCTCAAAAAACTCGTCTCTGGATCAAAAACGAAACAAAAAATTCAAAAAGATTTAATTAGCTTATGTTTTAGGTAACAACGTCAAGTTTTTTATTTTTAACGATTTTTGAATTTTTGGTATCACTCGGAAGTCAAAAATACGAAATTTGTGGTAAACATTTTGTGAAAATCACTTTTTCGAAACTCAAATTGAACAAAAAATAAGCACAAAACGAAAAATATCTCGACGTTGTTACCTCATGAAGTATCTAAAGAAAATCTATGCGAAATTTCAGGTAGATCGGTCAAGTAATTTTTAAGTTATGTCCACCGCATTTGAAAAAGCAGTATTGAGAAAAATGCTTTTAAGGGGCTATCCTAGTGTAAAAGCATTGATTAATAACTACATAGATACCTCACCTTTAGGTAAAACCGAATTCAGTGTTAAACTCCGCCCACTTACACCTCTTTGCCCCTCGTCAAAGTACTAACTGGCGGGACGGTGGCGACATTTATTGAAATTTTTGCCAAGATTGAAAAATAAATTTGAGTTGCTTGGCTGGCGTAATAGACAACGATATAAGGGTAGTATTCAGCATTTTAACAAATAATTTTAACGCGATTGTAATCTCTATTTTGGAATTCCGATTTTACTTCGGATAAAACGCTAAAAATTGATTAATAAAAATAGTGAAGAGGTTTCTTAAAAATTATTTAATTATTAATACACTACAAAAAAACAACAAAATGGAAAATACGTAATAAAATTAGCAGTGATAATTCACATGTAAATTATTTTTTGCAATTTGTAAAAGAATGATATTTTCAGAACTAATGCGAAATAAACTATTTGAAGTTGATATACAGAATTTCTTTCCAGATCTAACCCATTCACCCCAGGTAAAATATTGCAAAACCTCCGAATTTTAAAGAATTCATTGGATTGGCATGAAATTTGGTATACATATATCTTGATAAAATGGCAGGGAATTTCCAACATATAAATAGTTGAGGGCCATCTGCCTAGGAACAATAGGTAAAAGCTGATAAACGGACAGGATTAGAAAGTTTAAAACATCACTAATTAGATCATATTTCAAAACAAAGTAAATAAGTATATTTGAATGTTAATTCTTTTCAAACTAAGATAGTAAAATTCAAATTTTAGGAAAAAAAGATATTTATTATTTCTTGTTCTCAAGAAGTACTTTCATTATTGACAATATCGAAAAATTTTATTATTAAAAGTCGAGAACAATTAAAAACCACGTTCATATTTATATGAAAGTGCTTTAAAAATGAAGGTATATTACTCTTGAGAAGAATTAATATTTTTTAACAAATTTGGTATACGACTCATAATATTTGACATCTGATTCTTTCATTTTGAGTTTTAGGACATGCACGTTTTTATCAATAATACATTTTTCCGTAAACTGAATAAAAAAGTTTCCATATGATTCCAAGGTTTTAAGACATACTGACATTGTTTTCCTGATATTATAAAATACTTGTTAATATCTACTGTATATATAAACTAAAGCTAATAGTGTAGTTTAACATTCAGTTGAGTCCACGATTACTTACCCGTGCGTCATTAATACCTGACGAGATAAAACACATACTTTTGATCTAGCATCATTCTCTTCCACGCATGAAACTAAAGACAAACCAGCTACCGCCTGTTATTAAGTAAAAACACATGTTTTTTTATGAACGCACTAGACTAACTCTATTGCGCACAATAGAGAAAAAATTTTCTAGAGGATTTTGGTTCAGAAAATATGTTAAAAGATATGACACATTATATTATTTTTGAAGTTCCTCCCACAAACATAAAACTGACAAAATGGTCCACTGAAAGCCGTGTAGACAGTGAATATTATTTCTCTCTTTCTGATTTTCAAAAACTTTAATTTTTGTAAAATATTCTAAACCTGCTTTTAAGTTTTCAGTTGACTTGCTTAAAGTTGACATTGTCTTTCTGTTTGGATTACTATCACTACAATATTTGCTGTTAAGACCATCAAAAATATTATTTATAATTTTTAAAAATTCGGCAGTAAGAGAAGCCGTTTTGGTGTGTAACTGCCCTACAGATAATGCTGTTGATATTGCTGAGGCAATTGAGTTGGAAAAAATTTGTGCTGCTAATTTTACACGCATTTTTTGAAAATTATTAGGGTTTATATGAACGTTTGTTATTTTCACCATTGTGCTCTCACACTGGTTCTATCGATGTCGTATGTGTATTCAATATCTTGCCACGATATTTGTTTAGAATCGGCAAAAAACGTCAACTTTTGTTAAGAAAATTATTTCTTAGACTTTTTAATAAGTGGGGTGTATCGAACACAATGAAAATCCGCTGATTTCCTATTTCTATTGCAGGCTGATCCTTACATGCGCCTCACAGCTTAAATAAAGCTCTATTATTAGATGCTTGATCACACACTTTTGGTATATACCCAATATTTTGTAATTTTGAAACAACTTCAACTACAATGTTTTTTAAGTTGTCGCTATTAGGTCTGGATCCCGCGTATGAAAAAAAAGTTGATTAATAGCAAGCTGAAAATTTGTTAATAGCTTAAGGGTGTCTAGTCGAATAAACTTTGATATGTGTGAACACTGGAACAGGGGTAGTTTTAATTGTGGAACAGGTTAAAAATTTGGAACCGTCACAGCACGAAAACGGCACATTTATTTTGTCCGACAGAACAGACTTAAACTCTTCGAACAGAGATTAAACTCTCATGCAAAAATCAGACTGCTATTTATCACCAAATGGGCGTTTTAATGAGTGGAACATGTAGAATATGTCAAATGACAGGAATTATGACAGGTAATAAATAGCAGTCTGATTTTTTCATGAGAGTTTAATCTCTGTTCGGAGAGTTTAAGTCTGTTCTGTCGGACAAAATAAATGTGCCGTTTTCGTGCTGTGACCGTTCCAAATTTTTAACCTGTTCCACAATTAAAACTACCCCTGTTTCAATGTTCCCATATATCAAAGTTTATTCGACTAGACACCCTTAAGCTATTAACAAATTTTCAGCTTGCTATTAATCAACTTTTTTTTCATACGCGGGATCCAGACCTATATGTATTGGACCACCTGTAGCAAGCCGCGAGCTTTAGCCGCAGAGCTAAATCCTTTTCATTGTGACTCCATTGTGAACGAGTTTTGTGTGAAAACTGCATATTAACAAAAGTGTGCACGTATATGCTTTTATTTTCTAACAGTACCTGTATCATGAATTTGGTTGCCGATTTTCTGTTTTTTGTTGTTCTTCTACAACGCTGACTGTTCTTCTGACGGCGTAAACACACATGCGTTACAGAGGCCATTTTATCTAAAATGTGAGTCCTTTTTTTTAAATGTTGCTATAACTTGTCACAGATAATACACCTATAGGGTAAGTTCGGCCCTGACACTACTCCTACCTCCTCGCAAGTCAGAGAGAGAATGAGAAATCTCGATACGGTTTTCGAGTAGCGCCATCTAGTTGTTGATACGTCTTTCGGTTACCAAGAAGTGAGCTATATAGTGGAATATTTATAATCACTGGTAAAAGTAAGGGCGGATCCAGGACCGATTTTCGGGAGGGGCCATGAACGTTTTTTGGGGAGGAGTACAAGGGGGTTTGGGGATAATTTTTAAAAATTAGGGCTACAATGACGAGTGTTAAGGCACTTTTCACACACTTTTGAGTGCCATAACGACATTCAAAACTTAACGTTATTAAAGTATTATTAAAGTTAGTACGGATTCCTACACATTTCTTTGGATTCAAGTGCAGTTCTTTCAATAAGTTTAATACTATTTTTTCCAATGCTTCTCCTTGCAGGTCTTCTTTTTCCCCTCTTCCTTGATTTTCACTAATTATTTTTATGTTCTCATAAGCGTCAATGAACCTGACAAAGTCTTCACGAATGTTGTTATTGTGTATGTATCTCAAATTTAGATAAAGCTGTTCCATGTGGGATACGTCGTCGGTCGTTTCGTCAAATATGACAGAGTAATAATTTCCACTCTGAACCTGATTCATAATTTGTTCAATTATTTCTTCACAACAGTTATCAATTTATTTTGAATGGTGCTACTAATGTAGTTGCTCAGGAAGATGCTGTGGATAGGTGTTGTTTAAGAGTCTTATCTCCTGATGCGACTTTAAACCTTAATAATTCCCCTCATTGCTAGGTCCAGCATCTTCGTCCAGAAGCAGAAGGCCATAATCACGATGGCCTCTTAGAGGGAATATTTTGTTGACCTAAAAACCCTATAGACTCTACTTTTGGTTGTAGTCTTTCTTAATTTTCTTGTATCTCTTTATATCCCTGAGAGTCTATCTGGTTAATGATTGACTTTTGGGGGTTGCGATAACTTTGTAGAAAATCCGGCCCAACCTGAACGAATTTCTTGTGGTATGATGTTTTTTCATGGGTTTGTATGCCTCTGTCTTTGCCCATGAGTTTGGCGAAAGATGATATAAAGGTTTAGTGACAAGCTTTTGGGCTGTCATCCCTTTATTGTGACCATTTTTTCATTAGAAAAATAAAACGCAATATGTACTTACAAAACCGTGACCCAAGTAACGCTTCATTTCTTTTAAATTCTGTATGTGTACAGAATGTAGAAATTTACACGATTTTAATGGCTGCCGAGATCGTTCTAACAAAGGGCACTCTGTAAAATTATCAACATTTTGATTTACAAAACATTCTATGTCATTCTTGAAGCTACCTTTACTGCTTTTGTTCAATTCTAGTCAAGAAGACATATTTATCCTCTGTTTTGTACATATATATGTGTTTGAAACTAAAAACATTTGAACTGCAAATATTTAAATGTATATATAATTTTTTAAATTCTCGGAGAGGGCCATGGCCCCCTCCCTGGATCCGCCCTTGTGTAAAAGTACGAAATTAGCATACTTTTTTTGGAAATTTCTAAAATAAAAAGTACTGTACCAATTGTTTTGAAAATTTGCGTCAGCATTTACTATAAAAAGGGGTGTATGCAAAACAATTTTCATAAAAAAAATATTGAAAATTAAACGATTTATGCGCCAACTACTGGCACCGTGAAAATAAAAACATAGGTCCACTGCTGCAGTGATTGGGACTAATAGAGATCCTCAAACAAGTGGTTATTGAAATATTTCCTATACCATCAACTAGGATTTTTGAAAAATATTAAAATTTGGAAAAATAACGAAGTGTTGAATTTTTTTTAATTAGCTAAAACATTTTCCGTTTCAAAAACCGCCAAATTGACATTTTTTATCAGATCAAAAAACCCCTAGTTGATGGTATAGAAATAGAAAATAACTTATATTTCAATAATAACTTTGAAATTTTATCTTTCAGGATCTCTATTAGCCCCAATCACTGCAGCAGTGTAGCTACGTTTTAAGTTTCACGGTGTCAGTAGATGGCGAATAAATCGTTTAATTTTCAATATTTTTTATGAAAATTGTTTTGCATATACCCCTTTTTATAGTAAATGCTCATTCAAATTTTCAAAACAATTAGTACAATACTTTTTATTTTAGAAATTCCAAAAAAAAAGTATGTGAATTTTGTACTTTTACATCAGGATAGCCCCTTAAAATTTTGACAACTGCATCTTCATCTTATTATTTGTCTGCCAAATCGTAAAATGATGAACATTGGAATATGTTTTTTGAATCGCGGAGTAATCTACACTCAGATGCAAAAAAACCGCAACGGAGAAAATTTTGGTCAAATTCAAAGTATTTCAGTTTTTTTATTTTTAGCCCTATTCTGATGATTTTTAGCACACTGTAATATAATAATAGATCTTTATTTTGAAGTAGGAAAAACCTAATATACATAAATTAAGACAAAAATTACAATATGAACTTATGCTATACATAAAAAGTTATTTGTTACAGGTAATCACAATGTTGAAATATATCTGACATAAAATCATAGGTAATATAATACGTTATAAAATAAAAAAAATATATATAAAACATAAAGCCAACAAAAGGTAAGTACATCATATAACAAAGACACATACATTGAAAAAAGATAACTCTAAAATTTACAGTTATATTTTCACAAATCTTTTATATATTTCTTTAATTCACTTTTAAATAATAAAAATGACTTACAATCAGATCAAATAATGACTTACAATCAAATATTCTTGAAAACTCCTAAATAATAAAGATGACATTGAGTTGATTAGATTAACTCTGTTTACATAAATGTTGTTTTTATTTCTTGTGTCATGGTTATGTATGTCACTATGAAAACAAATAAACTGGTGAAAATAAGGTGGAGCTAAGCAGTTAATTATTTTATAAATTAACAACATTGTAAAATAGTACAGTCTCTGCTTTACTGAAAACCACTGAAGCGTCTTTAACATAGTTACTGTAGAAGTATAACGATTGGTTTTTAATATAATACGCATACCACGATTTTGGAGTTTCTGAAGTTGGTTCATTTTATTTAGATTAAATAGATGTAGAACAGAAGCACAATAATCGAAGTGAGGTTGGATGATGGTGTTGTACACCGTTAGTTTAGCGAAAGTTGACAAGTTTTTTGCAATTCTTGTAAAAAAGTATAATTTTTTAGTAATTTTTTTATTAATGTAATTAAAATGTTCATCAAAATTGAGAAAGTTATCTAATTGAAAACCCAAATATTTAATAGTTGATACTACTTCAATCTGCTCACCATCAATATCTATACTGACGTTATTCAAATTCAACAGATTAAATTTATATTTGGTTGTAAAAATAATTGCTTTTGTTTTATTGACATTTAACTTTAGTTTATTGCTTTTAAGAAAAATATCCACTTTTTGCAATACCTTATTCATTTTTGCAACTGCTGAATTTAAATCTGTGTCAGCTAAAGCTAACACAGTGTCATCGGCAAAAAGATTAATAAATTCACAATCAACAAAGAGTTCTATGTCATTTAAATAAAGAATAAAAAGTAAAGGTCCTAAGACACTTCCCTGAGGCACTCCTGTGTTAATTTCAATCTCTGATGATACTTCATTATTGTAACGTACTTTTTGTTTACGACCTCGAAGATAGTCACTTAACCAATCATATACCTTTCCGCCAATACCATACTGCTGAAGCTTTTGTAATAAAATATTCCTGTCTATAGTTTCGAAAGCTCTTTTAAGATCTAAGAATACACTTACAACATATTTATTATTATCAATATCATTTTTAAATTTACTTATTGTTAATTGAATAGCTGTCTCACATGAGTATTTTTTTCTGAAACCAGACTGATTACTAAGTAGAATAGCATTGTTCGTAATGTGTTCAAGTAGTTGCTCGTATACAATCAATTCTAAAAGTTTTTCAATTGGAGGTAAAGTATTGATTGGTCTAAATTCGTTAGCTTTTATTGTACTGTGAATTTTTTGAATAGGTATAATTGTGCTAGTTTTAAGTTCCGATGGAACTTTACCAGTATCGAGTGACGTATTAATTAAATGTAAAATAACGTGGCCAATCGTTTGAAATACTTCTTTTAAAACTTTTGCATTCAAGACATTGTGTATGGAACATTTGTTATCAAGCGAATTTACTATTTTCCCTAATTCGTGTAAAGAAAGCAATTTAAATGTGTGAAAGGGTAAATATATATTGCTGTTTAAATTTTGCCAAGGTAAGGATAAGTTATTGATGTTACCAACTATATCGACAATACTTTCAATAAAATATGAATTAAATTTGTTTGCTATTTCATTTTTATTTTGAAAAATAACCTGACCATTCTGATTTTCAAATTGGACACGACTGTGTAAAAATTTATAAATTTTAATTTGGTATAGTGAGTTTTTTAATAAAATTTTTTATTTGACTTATTATACGGGGTTAATCGAAAGGTGGTTTTTTATCCTAACTTTGAAACATCCTGTGGAATAATTCCGTTTGCGAATTTTCGTAAAACCTTATTTTTCGGTTGCAACCGTGTCTCCTAAGCATGGTGTTTTTTGTTTCATTGTCAAAATATGCCTTGGTTCATTTTTTAGAGCCAAATTAACCCATTAACGCCTACGGGTAGCATATGGAGCCAACAATTTGCCTACGCATCAGAGTCTATTTACCATATTGTTAGGTAAAATTTCGCAGACGGATTCGGCCTATTTGTAGTTCAAGGTTACTTCTTCTTGAGTGAACAACTCAAATTTAGTTTTATACATATTTTCCAGTATAATAAATTTTTGAATTTACGGTTGGTTTTGTTTGTGCCAAAATATGGACATTAGTTTCGCGTAAGTGTTTTATTTATTACTTTTCGCACTAGGATCCTCGTTTTTATTTTCAAAATATTTTCTACAAAACTTTATTTAAGAACTTGTAAGGGTTTTCATAATATTTCATCTTTTGGTTTTTTCGTAATTAGACCAAAAATATGGGTGTTCCCAAATGGAACCGCTAGGCGGTTTGCTGGATTGTTGTTTTCACTATTCTTTTTTTACTTTTTTGATTTTTAGAGGAAATTCTTTGAAAGAAGATCTTGATATAGCTTTTGAGGAAAACAAAAGTAACAACGATGTTTTTGCCGTTTACATAGAATCTCCAGATACTAACATTTTGACAGATGAAGATTCGGCAGATGAAGATATTGCGGGTTTTACTGATAATCAAAATCGTAACCAGCTGCCTTCAGGCGCGGAAATTTTATTTTCGAATGATACTAGAATCGAAGGCACTACTGAAGACACAATCATAGAAGAAACCACTTAGATCCACCCCGTACTAGCAGAGCAATTTCATCTGCGCCAACTGATGGAGGTCTAATTATGTTAACGCGACAGAAAAATGCAGATTTTGCAGATTTGCGAAGAAAGGGATGTGGTTCCTACCTACAGTGTATGATTTTCCAGAGTTTACTCAGAGTATGAGTATTTGAGTATACTCAAAGTATGCTGGTTCAAGCGCTTCATAACTTTTTAGATTACATCAACTAGACCTGTTAACAGGTTTTCAGGGCAGGAGAAAAAAACATTGTAAATAGTTCAGAGGCCAAAAATATTGTTTCAAAATACAATAATAATATGGGTGACACAGATTTGATGGATAGCGATTTATCTTGCTATCGAATTGGAATCCATTAAAAAAATGGTATTGGCCTATTTTTACATACCTAGTGAATGCATGGAGATTGTATAGAAATCTGGTCGTAACATTAGCCAATTGGTATTTACACGGGATATTTTCCAAATGTATCTATTAAGATATAAAATCCCACCAAAAGCACCAGGATGAGTGCCCGCAGCTGCAAGAAGTGACTCTCGAATTGGAGATATTTGGTACGAGGGATTAAATCATTTTGTGGTTTCTGTACCAGAAAACAAAAGAAGAAGATGCGCATGGGGTGGATTTTTAAGCCGAGCGAGAACAATGTGCTGCAAATATGATGAGACGGTCCTTTGTATTGACTGTTTTTGCAATTTTCTTACCAAATAACTCTTAACGAACATCTATCGGGTACGCGCCTAGTGGTCCCATATGGGAACAGTTTTTATCTCAATAAATATTTCATTTACAAAAAAATTTCTTCTTACGTTTTGTACAGAATATTGTTACATTTAATTATTTTTAATAAATTTTGTCGAAAACTATTTTTCTCGACGTTAATGGGTTAATTTGCCACCCATAATTTAGGACTTTTTTAATTATGATTATTTTGGAGTTATTTTGTAATACGACGAGGTGGCTTTGGTGACTGTTATCATTATGTCATATTGAAACTTACATTTTGTTTACCTATGATTGATCATGGTTCTTAGTGTCGAAGATTGTGCCAAAGCCGTTGCTCTGGTTGAAGATGGGCGAAATTATGAATATGTGGCTAGAGGACTACATACTCACCGCTCTACCATCCAAAGGGTAGTGGAACGTTTTATACGAACTGGAGCCAACAAGCGTAAAGCGGGAAGTGGCAGGAAGCGCAACACTACCGCTTTAGATGATCGTTTTATGCGAGTCAACGCTTTGCGGGATCGTCATTTAACAGCGGTGGAAACAAGAAATCAGCTTCAACAGGTTCGAGGCAATAATGTAAGTGTATTTACAGTTCGTCGAAGATTACATGAATTTGGTTTGCAAAGTTGCAGACCAGCAACTGGGCCCAAATTACTTCCACGCCACAGAGTGGCTAGACTACAATTTTCCAGGGAACATTTACATTGGAATTTAGGACAATGGAATAATGTTCTTTTTACGGATGAGTCGAGATACTGTCTTCACTCATCAGATGGGAAAGAACGAGTATGGCGTCGAACTGGAGAGAGATTTGCGGAGTGCGCTTTCAGTCCCCGCGTTAGCCATGGAGGGGGTTCGGTGATGGTATGGGCAGGAATATCCCGAGAGGCGCACACTGAATTGGTATTTATTGAGGGTTCGTTGACTGCACACCGGTATATTGAGGAAATTTTAGCGAATCACGTAGTACCCTTTTCTAAATATATCGGCAATGATTTTCTATTAATGCAAGATAATGCGCGACCCCACTCTGCAATTTGTGTCACGCAATATTTAGAGGAAGTTGCTATTAATAAAATGAACTGGCCAGCGTGTTCGCCAGATCTGAACCCAATAAAGCACGTTTGGGACATGCTTGGTAGAAATATTAGAGGTCGCGAAGTCGCACCAGCCTCAATTAACGAACTTCGCTTGGCTCTAGAAGAGGAATGGCAAAACATCCAGCAAGATGATATTCGCAACCTCATAGACAGCATGAGCCGACGTGTACAGGTAGTTAAAGCAGACAATACAAAGTATTAAGTTATTTTTTAGTAGTTTTTCTTTGTTATTTGCGTACTTAGGGTAAGTTACATTTAAGTTGTTTTTTTATGTTTTGTTATTGTTATCATTGTTTATTAAAACCAAGATCAGGTCTTGCTTTTAATCATTATTTAAATACAGTTCTTCTGGGATGTCGATATCAGTCACCAAAGCCCCCATCGTCGTATTACCAATTAATAAAAAACATAATGGTAATAATAGAAAAGGTCGTAAATTGTGGGTGGCAAAGTCATTTTGCTCCTAAAAATGAACATGAAACAAAAAACATAATACTTAAAAGACATGGTTGCAACCGAAAAACAAGGTTTTACGAAAATCCGCTAACGGAATTATTGCACAGGATGTTTAAAAGTTAGGCTAAAAAACCACCTTTCGATTAACCCCGTATAATAAGTCTAATACAAAATTTTATTAAAAAACTCACTATGCCAAATTAAAATTTATAATTTTTTTTACACAGTGTGCTAAAAAAGTCATCAAAATAGGGCTAAAAATAGAAAAACTGAAATACTTTGCAATTTGATCAAAATTTTCTCCGTTGCGTTTTTTTGCATCTGAGTGTGCAATTGTACAAAAGAGAAGGCGAACAGTTGTTTAACGTTTCTCACTACGCTCAAGCGTGCTGGCGCGAAGCCGCGGCAAAGCGAGTCGAAGGTAGGGATATTCAACACGCTGTATCTCTGGTAATTTTATTCCGATCAATCTGAAATTTTCGGAGAGTGTTCTTGAAAGCATGCACTTTTATTTGAAATAATAAAAATTAAATATTTCAAACCATACTCCCCCCCCCCTTAAGCACTTTTCTGTGAAAAGTATCTTTCTAATGATAAATTCACGAGAAGATTTCAGTACAGCGATTATGACAAGCGACACGTTGGCGTTACGATAACATTAAACGATGTAATCATATTAGAAGTAAATGTAACATTTTTAAGACTTTTGTAAATCACACAAAATTTAATAAAACCATTTTCCTTGAAATCTTTTTTTACTAAATTATACAGGGTGTGACAACGGGACGGAGTCTACTAAGGAAACTGCTACGAAGAGACCCATCCCAAATACCTACGGTATCAAAAGGATCGAGTTCTGGTGGGACTCTTTCCACGTTATCGAGCCCTAAGTGACTTGGTACGCAGGGTGTATCTCCCAAAAATTTTCGTACACATCTGTACGCGTCCATTTTCTGGACCATAGTAGTACAGTTTCAACATACCTTATTTACTGTATGTCCCATATTTACCCAACTTTCATCCAAATAGAAAATACAGTCGAACCCGCTTATTGGAATAGCCTTCGTGCCAAGCAAAAATATTCTTATAACCGGGATATTCTAATAACCGATCATTGGTGGCTAGCCGTAATAAGTGTACCGAATATACGTAATAATAGTACATACTATGTTAATATGTATATGTATATGGTTTTAGGTCTTTTTATGTCAATGATACAATAGCCTAACGTATTTATTAAAAAGCGAAATTACATTATGCATTATGGATGCATACAGTAATTAATATGAAATGTATGCAATATACAGATTATGTAAATATTTTCGTATTAAAATACATAATATACTTAATAAGAAAATTATTTATTTAGTCTTGAAAAATAATCGGTAATTGTAGCTTGTTTTTTTTTATTATATAAAATACTAGTCACTTTTGTTGCTCTGAATTATAAAAATTAGAAAAATTTACAATGGTTTGGCCATCCCGAAAACGTTTTATAACTTTACAAGCGATTAGGATGGGCGAACTGTTTCTTAAAAACTTTATAACAGGCAACTGGGTGGCAATATGTATAGTTTGTAGACAAAGGAAATTATTTTACGACTGAATTTGTCGGTAAACGATTGAATTGGTACTCATAACAACGCAATAAAATATAAAAATCCACAAGGAAAAAGTTTTCCTGTAGTTGGCTGTATACCATGTAATACAAAAAACAGTAAATCCTTCATAAAAGGTATATATTTAAAATCCCTAAAAAGGGCTACATCACAATCACATAACTAATTTTCGACGGTTTACCAGTCATCATCAGTGCTTACGTGAAGTTTACATGCTAACCACCAAGATATAGTTTAACAAAAAATATGTGGGTCAAAGCCCTGTATAAGTGGTCCGTTAAGGAAACATCGGTTAAAAATGCCAATTAAGGGGGGAAATAGGTTTAGGAGCCCGATTTTTCATGTTTTTTTGAGAATTTTTTTTAGGTCAAAATAAAATTTTCATTTTTTTTGCAACTTTGGGATCATTTTATACATATTCTAAAGTATATATCCAAATTTTTTTGAGTTATTATATTTAAAAATAGAGCAGTTGTAGGCCGCAACCCGTGGACGTGCGCCGCACGAACATAATTTCCGCCTAAAATTAAAAATCCAAAAATTTTTACGTTTATTACAAGTTTCTCTTCGATATGAACCTCAAATCGGCTAAAAAAATTAAAAATTCGAAAAATTACGCAAGTTTGAAAAAAAACATCAATTTTTACCGTTTTTTTTTCAGTTATTTGCCCTTAAAAATGCACTCAAAACCCATTTTTATTCCGATTGCAGGTTCATATCGAAGACAATTTAATAACCAACAATAATCACTTTGGTTTTTTAAAATTGGTTCATTATTTTTTGAGCTAGACGTCACGCAAGCCGGAAAAAAGTCGTTTCGAGAAAAACGCGTTTGAAAAAAATCTCATAGATTGCGCTGTACACGAGCGCGCTCCGTATAATTCTCATAACTTGGGAAGGACTTCGAATTTTGCTTTGAAATTTTCAGAACACATTCTTGAATAGTAATACTATCGATTCATGCTAGTTCCAAAAATTAGAAATTTTGAAACCTCTAAACCTATTTCCTCCCTTAAAGCATGGATGTTTAAAAATTTTTAATATTATGCCCCAGGTAACATCTGATATGTGGTTTGACTTGATTACATGGTGAAAGTCTGGCAGCAAATGACAAATAAAATATTTATTACCTATCTGACAAACCAAAATAATATAAATAAAACAGCACTACCTACAGGCCTTCGAAGCCCTTGGCGAGAAACCATAATACAAGACATAATTTAAATTTTTAGGAAATTCGAAATTGTAGGTAAAAATTTATTCGTTGACGTATTCCAATAAACGGATGAATTTATTAAGGAGTAAATAAAAAAGTTTCGGGACCTCGAATTTATATTCCATAAACCGGGATATTCCTATAACCGGTACTCTAATAAGCGGGTTCGACTGTATTGTATCCTTGCGATCGATAATTCTGTATTTTTCTAAGAAATGTATGCCTCCAATTTATTATGTCGGGTCGCTCCATCATTACTGCTTTCTTTCCTCTTTTTTCATAAACAAAGCCCATCTCTCGCAGTAGTCGATATAGAGTACTTTTGGAAAATTTAGGCAAATGTTCTTTAAGAAAAATTCCATGTGATCAAGTCTTCTCAATTGGTTTCCTTCTTGGTTCGTTTAAGTCGGTTTATGGGAATTTTGGGTAAGTCTCCATTATGATCCAATCCTTCCTGACGAATTTTACAGACTGTTCCATGATACTATAGATAACAAGATAAGATATTCCCGTAGCGCAAATACGTCCGAGTTCGCGCATCACATGACGTAACTGGAGACCGAAATTTGAATTATTGTTAGCTTATAGTCCAGGCTGTATCGTCGCCCCCGTTAGGTAACATATTCCGATTCGATTTTGTTGCACGAACTCACGTAAAAAGAGTTCCTTATAACAAATACACAGAGCGCCGGGAGGTGCCGCGGTCGGAAAATTGTTTAAACAATTTTTTTAAACAAATTCAAAAAATCAAATTTTTCACTTCGTATAATTTTTTTTTATTCTTGGGTCATTATGAGCCAAAAAGATCTCTTGTAATTTTTCTCTAAAATTGACTGTTGTTAAGTTATACTCGATTTAAAATTTGAAAAACGCGAAAATGGCTATTTTCAAGGCTTAATAACTCGGTTAAAAATTATTATTATGAAAGTCAAAAAGTGACTGAATCAAAGTTGAAAGCCCCCCTACAGGATGCTGAAGAAATTTTGTCATTACTCTATTACTGAGCTGTTATTTTTAATTGTTACCATGAGCGCACCATGAGTGAGATGCACCATTAGACGGCCGCAATGGTGCATCTCTTTCGCACTCACTCTTGACAGCTGCCTATATGCAGTTAGCGCTCATTGTTAATAATCAAAAAATAACAGCTAGTAATAAAATAATGACAAAAATTTCTTCAGGATCCTGTAGGGTGGACTTTAAACTTTGATTTGGCCACTTTCCAACTTTCATAGTACAGTGGAACCTCGATTATCTGTCTCTCCATTAACCGTCACCTCTGTTAACCGTCAGGGTACATACAGACGTTGTATTGACTGCATAAGCAAAAATTTTAATGTAAAAAAATAAAAAAAAGTTAATTTTATTTGTGATAAGGACACAAACGGCTATCCAGTGCTGACAGATAAAGAAATCGTTGAAATGGCAACAAAGGCGGACCAAACAGATTCAGAAGCTGACACAGACTTGGAATTTGACTGTAGATATGTTGATGAACCTATTGTAACTGACAAAGATTTGCGTAAATAATCCAATAAAGTAGATTGTATGATCTTATGCCGATTAAGAAATTTAGCCGTCGCAAAATGTGAAGCAACAGTAAAACAAACAAAGATTTCAGAATATTTTAAATTGATTCGATTGTACGAACACAAATCCCTCTTATATTGTCATACAAATGAAATTTGAGATTAGTTTTACTATGAATTTTTAATTTTTTTTAATGTTCTGTTAACCGTCTTTTCGATTATCCGTCATACCCTTGGTCCGGTGCCGACGGATAATCGAGGTTCTACTGTAATAATTTTTAACTGAGTTATTAAGCCTTGAAAATGGTGATTTTTGCATTTTTCAAATATTCAATTGCGTTCTTTCTTCTTTAGCCCATTTCTATCCAACTTTGGACATAGGCCTTCCCCAAATCTTTCCATTTCCGTCTGTCCTTGGCTGCGCTTTTCCAGTTAGTTCCTGCAGCTTTAACAATATCGTCCTTCCATCGCATCTGAGGTCTTCCTCTTCCTCTTCTTCCTGTCTACGGTCTCCAGTTTTGTATTTCAGCATTCCATCTTTTATCTTCCTGTCTCGCACTGTGGCCCGCAAATCTCCATTTTAACCCTGTTATATATCCAGTTACATTTTTTACTTTTGTTTTCTCTCTTATCCATTTGTTTGATTTTCTGTCTTGTAGATTTATTCCCAACATGGATCTTTTCATTTTTCTCTGAGTTATTTCTATTTTGTTTATGTTGGCCTTTGTTAATGTCCATATTTCTGAGCCATACGTCAGAACAGGAAGGATACACAGGTGTGGTCAAATACACGGGTTTTTAGGTACTGTTGTATCTTTGTGCTTTTTAGTATCCATCTTAACTTTCCAAACGCTGCCCACGCCAATCGGATTCTTCTCTGTGCCTACTTCAATTGTTTGGTTCTCTTTATTTGCTTTGATTATTTGATCCAGGTATATATATATTCGTCAACAACCTCAATATTGACATTATTTATATTAATATTTATTCTGTCATTTGTATTTGTCATGATTTTCTTCTTCTTCTTCTTTAGTTTATTGGCCTCCACCTACTTGGGTATTTGGCCAGCTCATCGTCGCGGAATAAGGGAAAAATTCCTTATTCACTTACAATTTGGAGTTAGTACATTGTACAATTTTATTCTTCTTCTTCTTCTTCTTCTTCTTCTTTAGTTAACTGGCAATTTTGGTTGGTGTGGGAAAAACATGACAAGATAAAAAAATTTCACGCTAGGGGTAACTGTCTATCAATAAACAATCTTCTTTTTCTTCTTTGATTTAGTAGAATTTTTGAGTTGGCATGGGACAAATACAACAACTAAACTTTTTTTCAACGACATTAAACTTTTTTCTCTCAGGGGCAACTGCCGACTACTACACAATCTTATTCTTCTACTTCTTTTTTAGTTTACTGGCAATTTTGAGTTGGCATGGGACAAATACAACAAAGACACAGACTTTTTGCTTTTGATGTGTATTTAATTGTAAGGTTCTGAGTTGCTTGGCAACGTTGCGTTGGGCTGTCAACGGGACAGATGACAGGTAACCAGAAAATGGAAGTAAGCTCTTTTCTCATCTCTGTATTAGATATTTCATAATAAAGTAATCAAAGTACAATAGTTATTTGTATCACGGGCTCAAACATAACATTTTGGCGACGAGATAAAAATAAAGTGAAGTTCTTATTTACGATAGGGTTTATACAGAGAGGTGGTTTTAGTTATTGTAGCCAGCAGTATGGCGTTGATAGGTAATATTGAAGCTTTTACCGGTGTTCCAGAAGAATTTGAATCCTACATAGAAAGATTAGAACATTTGTTTACTGTTAATAATGTTGAAGAAAATATGAAGGTTTCAATGTTAATCACACTGGGAGGTACGAGTCTTTTTCAGGTGTTGAAAAACTTGGTGGCCCCGAAGAAACCAACGGACTTTACGTTCCAAGAAGTGAAAGGGAAATTGATTAAACATTTTTCTCCACCTGTGTCCGAAATCTACGAACGTTTTGTTTTCAATCGGTGTGAACAAAAAGCTGATCAATCTATCTCTGATTACAGTGTAGAGCTAAGGAAGTTGGCAAATTCGTGTAATTTTGGACAGTTTCTAGAAGAGGCTCTAAGGGATAGGTTTGTTTATGGGATTAGAGACGAAGGAATACAAAAGAAGTTGTTGGGTGAGGTAGATTTAAAATTTCAGAGTGCTTGTCAGTTAGCTTTGGCCTCAGAAGTAGCACAGAAACAAGTTAAGTTATTATCTGAGGGAGGTAATATAAATGTATTAAACAGAGGCAAGCATAGAAATCCAAAGTTTAGATCAACTCTCAGTGCAGATCAAAGTTGTAAAAATTGTGGCAGAAGTCATCATAGAGGTAAATGTCCAGCTGAAAAATGGAGATGTTTTTTTTGTGCAAAGTTGGGTCATGTCAAGAATTTCTGTCCAGATATTCGACCACAACCTGTGAATGTAGTACAAGAGGAAGAATATAACATTGATAGTGACGAGGTAAATAATGACATATTTAATCTTCATACAGTGAGTGATGTGTCAAATTCTGCATATCATGTAACCCTAAAGATAAACAATAAAAATGTAACCTTTGAGGTAGATACTGGTGCATGTAGAACAGTAATGTCTGTATCCAAATTTAATGATGTACTAAATCTAGCTTTAGCACCTGTAAATTACAAACTTACTGCTGTTTCAGGTCAACCTATTAAAGCTGTAGGTGAATGTACAGTGAATGTACATTATGGGAGTAAAACATGTGAGTTGCCATTGGCAGTTATAGAGTCAGGTAAGGAGTTCACACCACTACTTGGGAGGAATTGGCTCAATATCTTGTTTCCTGACTGGAAAGCTATATTTTGTATGGATGGGCAAATAGGTCATATAAATGAACGATATGACTTAATCGAGTCTATTAAAAATAAATATAAATTATTATTTGATGGCAATATGTGTAGTCCAATCAAACATTTTGAAGTAAAATTTAACATAAAAGATAATGTGATTCCTATTTTTAAAAAGGCATACTCAATGCCATATGCTATTAAGCCATTAGTTGAAAGAAAATTAGATCAGATGGTTCAAGTCGGTATTTTAAAACCTGTCAAACATAGTGAATGGGCTTCACCCATTGTAGTTGTAGCTAAGAAAAACACTGAGGATATTAGAATTTGCACTGATTTTCAAGTTACGGTAAATAAAGTTTTAAGTGTAGAGCAATACCCATTACCACTACCTGAGGATATTTTTGCAAGTTTAGCTGGAGGTAAAATATTTTGTTGTATAGATTTATCAGGTGCCTATCAACAGCTTAAAGTAAATGAGGCCTTCCAAAAATATTTAACTATAAATACACATATTGGCTTATTTAGGTTTACTCGGTTAACATATGGTATAGCAAGTGCACCAGCAATTTTTCAATCGGTAATGGATCAGATCTTAGCAGGTATACCAAATGTTCATTGCTATTTGGATGATATCCTTATTTCGGGTACTTCAATAGAACATGTAAGTAGATTACTGGAAATAGTTTTTAACAGATTAAGTAGTTATAATATCAAGGTAAATGCTCAGAAATGTTCATTTTTTAAAGATCAGGTTGAATATCTTGGTCACCGTATAGACAAAGATGGTATTCATCCTAATAGTGATAAATTAAGAGCTATTAAAGAGGCACCTGAACCTAAAGATATAACACAACTCCGATCTTACTTAGGATTAATTAATTACTATAGTAAATTTATCCCTATGTTATCAGGCCGCTTAAAACCGTTATATAAATTATTGGAAAAGAATGTAAAATTTAATTTTAATGCAGAATGTAAAGCTGCTTTTTGCTTAAGTAAGGAGTTAATTGAGACAAATCAAGTTCTGGCACATTATGATCCTAATGAGCAAATTGTGGTTTCATGTGATGCTAGTGCGTATGGAGTGGGAGGTGTTCTTAGTCATCGGTACTCTGATGGTAGAGAAAAGCCTATACATTTTGTATCTGGAACTCTTAGTAAGGCTGAGCAGAATTATTCCCAAATTGAACGTGAAGCTCTAGCCATTATATTTTGTATTAAAAAGTTTCATAAATATTTATATGGTAGACAGTTTATTTTAGTGTCAGATCATAAACCACTTAAAGTGATCTTTAATCCAGATCGTAATATTTCAGTTATGTCAGCATCTAGAATAATACGCTGGAATGTTATATTATCAGCCTATGATTATAAGATAGAGTATCGAAAGGGGTCACAAATGTATGAAGCAGATATGTTATCAAGGTTACCACTAAGTGATCCCACGGAGGTTGATGGTTACATAAATTCGTTTAATTTAACAGATGAACTACCCCTCACCTTTGAGGATGTGGCTAAAGTAACAAAGACAGATACGGTTTTAGTTAAGGTATTAGATTTCGTAAAGACAGGATGGCCTAGTAAAATCACTGATCCAGTTATGAAGCCATATTTTTTAAAACGACATGAGATGTCTGTAGAAGAAAACTGTCTACTTGTGGGTTCAAAAGTAATAGTCCCTACTGTTTTGAGAAACAGAATTCTAGAATTAATTCACGAGAACCACACTGGTATGGTAAGATCCAAAATGCTTGCTAGGTCAATAGTTTGGTGGCCAGGTCTACAACAGGATATTGAGCAAATGATCTCCAGTTGTGAAATATGTCAATTATCACAAAACAATAGTGAAAAATCTTTAATGCCCTGGCCTAGAACTGCTAATGTTTTTGAACGTGTTCATATTGATTTCTTTTTTTTTAATAATGTCTCTTATCTGTTATTAGTGGACAGTAAATCTAAGTGGATTGATGTACATGTCATGGTTAGAGGTACTAATGTAACAAATACTATAGAAAAATTGAAACTAACATTTTCTATAATGGGCCTACCAGACATCATTGTTAGTGACAATGGCCCACCATTTAATTCTAACTGTTTTTTGAAATTTTGTGAAATAAATGGTATCAAGGTAGTAAAGTCTCCTCCATATCACCCCCAGTCCAATGGTACTGCTGAGAGACACGTACAAACAGTAAAGGTTGCTTTCAAGAAATTTCTTTTAGAAAAGTCAACATTAACAGTAGAACAAAGGTTAGTCAACTTTCTTTTTACCTATAGAAATACTCCCTGTGCAAGTACAGGTGTGAGTCCTAATGAGTATATTTTTAAAGTTAAACCAAAAGCAGTCATTGATTTGATCAAACCTAAAAAGGGTAATTATTGCAGTTACAATAAAGCATCAGATTTCAAACAAATTGAATGCTTTTTAGTAGGGGAGAAAGTATTAGTAGGAAGACTAGGTCCTTATATAACAGATAAGTGGCAGGAGGGTAGTATAATAAAACGTGTAAGTCCAGTGACATATTTGGTTCAAGTAAATGATAGAGTTTTGTACAAACATGTAAACAGTATTAGGAAATTTTCAACTACTACAAACATAGAACAACCAAATACTTCACTGACTACAAACCATGGGTTAAGACCTGCAGTAGTTCAGGAAAATTGTAATTCCGAAATTGTCGACCCTCTAAGTCACCAAATGACTTCTGTCAAAAGTAAGGAAACTAGTGCTGATTCAGAAGGGGGTCTACAGTTTGGAAGTCCTGTTAAAACAACAGATCATTCAATGCCTTTAGAAACTATTAATCCAACAGGTATTGAATTGAGACGTAGTAATCGTGTACGTCATCAACCACAGAGGTTGGACTTATAAACTTTTAATTATAGGTAAGGAGGGAAATGATGTGTATTTAATTGTAAGGTTCTGAGTTGCTTGGCAACGTTGCGTTGGGCTGTCAACGGGACAGATGACAGGTAACCAGAAAATGGAAGTAAGCTCTTTTCTCATCTCTGTATTAGATATTTCATAATAAAGTAATCAAAGTACAATAGTTATTTGTATCACGGGCTCAAACATAACAGCTTTTAGGGGCAACTGCCAACCATTACACAATCTTATTCTTCTACTTTTTTTTGAGTTCACTTTCAATTTTGAGTTGGCATGGGACAAATATACAACAAAGACGCAAACTTTTTGCTCTCAGGGGCAACTTCCGACCATTACACAATCTTATTCTTCTACTTTTTTTGAGTTTACTGGCAATTTTGAGTTGACATGGGACAAATACAACAAAGGCACAAACTTTTTTCTATCAGGGGTAACTGCCGACCATTACACCAATCTTATTCTTCTATGTCTTTTTTGTTTACAGGAATTTTTGAGTTGGCATGGAATAAATACAAAAAAGGCACAAACTTCTCTTATACAGGGGCAACACCTGACCATTACACAATCCCATGTTGTTGCCACATATAGGTATAGTGAAAGACCCAGGTGATACAGAATGTTTATAAAGAAACAAAATATTATATTATTAGTTTACTTAAATCTGAATTCTATTTTCGAATTTGACATATTTTTCAAATTATTTATTATTATATATATTTATATTCATTTATTTTCAATATTTTACTTTCCTCACTTAATTTTGTGTATATTCAAAAAATGTATTAAAAGTTTAATAAGAACCAACTGCGGTTTATAAAGAAGGGTTGTAAGGGATATGGGTGTTGGGCACCCATTTTTAGCTAATTCAGTATATAAATCAAAATTTTGCACAGTGTTAATAGGGCATTCAAGAATCACATGTTGTAAATCTGCTAATTGACCACATTCACAATAAGGATGTTCTACTATCCCCATTTTGAATACCTAGGTGATTTGGAACTAAACAGTGACCTGTACGCATTCTGATAATAGTTGTTACATGTCTTCTATGTATGTAAGGGACATTGAGATACCAAGGACTATTTGTGAAAACTGGTTGTAGCTGTTGATACCAAATACCTTTATATTTAAAAGATTCCTTCCACTCTGTTTTAAATTTATCCCAGTACATTAAAAAAAAAAAAAAGGAAAATAGTCATCTTTCTCCAACTTTATGTTTACTGGACAATTGAGACAACGACCTACATTAGCAAGTGAATCAGCTTTAATATTCCCTAATACCCCGGAATGTCCTGGGATCCATGCAATGATAATATCTAAATTAATATTTTTTGCTTCTAATATAAGTCTTTTTGTCATTCCTGAACAACCATTTACTACCTTTAAAGTTTTATTATTAATTTTCTGGATAGCACTTTGAGAGTCTGTAAATATGATAGCTTTGTTAATATTTTTTTCTATGCAAATTGATACTGCTTTATTTATTGCGATTATTTCAGCATTGCAAATTTGAGTATGGCTGAATAACTTGGCGGAAAAATTATACTCTAAAGATGGGATATGTACACCCATACCTGAAGTATTTAATATGGGATCCACTGAACCATCAGTGTAAATCCATGTATATGTATGATATTTTTCACAAAATTCATTATAAAACTTTTATTGACTATAAATCTCTGTTTTGGTAACTTTAGATGATATAATATTGACTGGTTCTACGAGATATTTTAATTCTATTTCATAAATAGGATTTATTTCTGATTGTTTAATATTTATAATTTCATTTTGGGAATTAATGTTAGCTTCTATTAAATATGGATATTGTCTATATTTCCAATAGCCAATATTTGATTTACAATGATTTGTAATATTATTAATTATTTCCTTTAATGGATTGCCCTTTAGTTCTTTAATTTTAAGAAACATTTTCATAGAAAGAATTTTTCTTCTATATTCTAGAGACATTTCACCACATTCAGATAATGCATTTGTAGGAGTTAAACGCATACAACCAGTAACAATTCTTAAAGCTTGAAATTATATGGAATCCAATTTTTTTAAAACCGTTTTGTTTCCAGGTGTTAAGATACTACCAGCATAGTCTAGATGTGATCTCACTAAACCTTTATAAATGGTTATTAGGGTCTTAGGATCCGATCCCCACCAGGTTCCACATATGCTCTCATTATATTAAGCACCTTCCCCGATTTATTGCAAGTATTCTGTATGAAACCAGTTTAAAGACCCAGTTAAATTAGCCCCTAAGTATTTAACGGATTCCGACCAGTGAATTATATTATTATTATACATAATATGAGGAATATATCTGTAACTTTTCGTTTTTCTGAACAATACAGCTGATGATTTGTTAATAGAAATTTGTAAATTATGCTCAGTTACCCAAGCATGAATATTTTTTAAATTATCATTTATCTCTGTTATTAGTTTAATTGGATCTTCACCTACTATTGTCATATTTATCTCTGTTATTAGTTTAATTGGATCTTCACCTACTATTGTCATAACTATATCATCTGCATATTGAATTAATTGAGCCCTACCTAATGGAATTTGGTGAATATTTTTAGTATAAATGTTAAATAATGTGGGGCTTAGTGAGGATCCCTGCGCTAAACCTAAATTGGATACCTTTGGGCCAATTATATTAATCTTACAATCTTTAATAAAAATTTCCCTATTATTTAAAAATGCAAAAAAATTAGATTTACTAAATCGATCGGAATATCCATCTCTATTAGTTTTTCATACATTAAATATATATTAACGTTATCATAAGCTGCTTTGATATCCAAAAATACTGCAATTAACTTTTTATTGTCACTAAAGGCTTCCAGCACTTTATGTGTTAAGATATTTACTGCCTCCATACTTCCTTTTCCTCTTCTAAAACCTATCTGTAATTTAGGCAGTAATCTATTGCCCTCTATAAACCACTCTAACCTATTTTTTATAAGATTTTCTATTATTTTTCCCACACATGATGACAATGCAATAGGTCTATAGTTCTCCCACATTCCTATATTTTTCAGTGGTTTTAATATAGGTATTATTAATATTTGTTTCCACTGATGTGGAATAGTCGCTGTTAATAAAAGTTTATTATAAAATTTTAAAAGTAATGACAAAGCAATATTAGGAAGATTTTTAATCATTGAGTAGGAAATTTTATCTAAACCAGAGGCTTTATCCTTTTTTATGTTTAAAATATTTTGTATCTCTGCCATAGAGAATGGTTCAGTAATTACTGTTGAAGGGAGAATATTAAAGCTGGGATCTATATTAGTGATTGACATATTATTTAATATTATTAAGGCTACAGTTGGATTTGGTAATTTATTTGTATTACTCGAATTTTCATTATTTTTAAATTTTTTAACGGTTTTCCAAACTTTACTAGTAGGAGTATCCCTGTTAATAGAAGAGCAGAACTCTCTAAAACTATCCTTTTTTATTTTTTTATACTCTATATAATTCTCTATGGTTGAATTACTTTGATAATTCTTGATAGCATTCCTTCTTAAGCATATTAATTCATCACACTCTGCATCCCACCAGGGATTACTTTTTGTAGTGGATGTTCTAGTTTTATAAAAAGGAATAGTTTTAGAAGCCGCATCATTAATAATATTAATTAAATCTTTATAATCTACCTCATCCCTACAATTACTTCCTAATGAGTTTTCTATATACTGATAATATTGACCCCAGTTAGCCCTTTTATAATTTCTTTCATTAGAGATTTTTAGTTGGCTAACATTATTTAAATTTTGTTGATTTATATTAATTTTGCAAATCGTTGGAAAATGATCGCTACCTCCAGTATCCTCATATACTTCCCATACACTATTCATAGCCAATACAGGAGACGAAATGGTCAGATCCACTGCGGATGGATTTTGACCTGGTTGGCCCAATCTTGTAGGTGTACCATCATTAAGCACTACTAAATTTTCCTCTTCAATAATTTTCATCAAAATTTTACCATTTATATCAGAATGGTTACCTCCCCACAGTGGATGATGACCATTCAGATCTCCCATGATTATGAATGGATGGTGAAGAGAATGTAGTACATCTTTAAAACCATTTTCCTGTATCTTAATGCCAGATGGGTTATATACATTCAGAATTTGTATATCATATTCTTCTAAGAGAATACCTATGGCTTGAAAATTTTTATGGGATCTTGAATTATCTATGTTAATTCTGCTATGTATAATTTTTGATTTTATTAAAGTTGCAATCCCCCCATAATTATCATTACGATCATCTCTATGTATTTATTATATAGTTATGGATGGTAAAATAAAAATCTGGTTTGAGCCAAGTTTCATTTAATATAATTATGTCCGGGTCAACTTCTTTGATAAAAATTAACAAGCTATCTCTATTACTATTAACACTGTGCAAATTCCATTGTAAAATTGATAATTTACAATTACTAATATGCATCGTCATCATTTATTTTATTTGAGGTATTTAAATTTGTAACATTATTTAGCCGGGTCATAAAATTTAAAACATGAGATCTATCAGAATCTTCTAGCTTTCTTGCTAGATTTATTATATCGTCTAACATATTAGAGTGGTCCCTATCAATCCGATATGATTCCAGTCGCTGAGAAGTTATTCCCCTACTAGATCCTTCTATAGAATCAGAAACGTGATATGTATTATTTGTACTTGTTCCTATTATTGGAGATGTATTATATACTCTGCCATTTGGACTTATTAAACATTCTTGATAGGCTTTTTATCATATGTTTGTTTTATATCTGTATTTTTTCTTTTTTTGTTATTACTTACTGCCTCCCTGTATGTACTTTTCTTACGGCTTTCGTCAATGTTATGTATGCTCCTTCTCTGATTAATAGCTACCTCATTATCTTCAGATCTAATATTTTTTAATGCAGGAAAATCCTGTTTGTATTTTACAAATTCTTGGTTTTTATTTATTTTTGGAAAGAATTCTGATGCTTCATAGAATGATAAATTATCTAGTGACATATATTCCCTAATATGTTTTTGTCTTTTATACTCTGGACAGCTCCTGTTTGTGCTATTATGCTCATTACTATCACAATGTATACATTTAGTGAAACAAATTATGGACCCCCTCTCATGTTCTGAAGAACCGCAATTTAAGCATTTACTTTTGTTACTTTTACAAATTTTTTTAACGTGACCAAAATTTAAACAATTATAACATTGAACTACCGGTAATATATAAGGAAGAACCCTATGTTCTATGCCACAAATATATACATTTTTCGGTAATGTAGTTCCCGAGAAAGTGATACTTATGGTACCTGTAGGTATATATTCAGCCTCTATATTTTTATTAGTGATCGCATTATTTTCTAATGAACTTTCCTGATTAGTTGTAGTGATTCTATTAGGGTTCTTTTTTTGTACTTAATCTCCTAGCTTCAATAATTTTACAATTATCAATTTTCGTCTCACAATATTTGACAATAATTTCATCTGTAAAACTCTTATCAATAAATCTTACTACCCCCTTACAGGTGACATTTTTATATAGAATAAACAAATCAAAACCCTTCTTTATAACCGCTTCATTCTTTAAAAGTTTATTGGCTTCTGAACTAGTTATAAATTCAACACTAATTCGATTCTTACCTTTTTTGTTAATTTTTTTAATAGAATTTAATTAAAGATCAAAAATTTCGCGTGCAATAGCCAAGTAATTATAATTTCCTATATTTTTATTAGTATTGCTCGAAATGTACACTTCATACGGACCTTTATCTTTATAACTATATTCAGAAACCTTTTGTAAAGGTTTTTTCAATGATTTTTCGGTATTTATATCACAACTGGAGGATAAATTTTCAGATTTCATCTTTTCATCTTGATTATTAGATATTTTGTTAATCTGATGTTCAAGTTTGTCTAACGGGGGAGGTCCCCCGCTAGTTTCTGCCATAATGTAAACCCTCTCCCTCTTTTAGTAAAAACTTTTACTTTTACGTAAGAATAAGTTAAATTTAGGATGTATTAGTACCTAATTGACCGTTTATACACTCTGTAATCACTTAACCTTCCACCTACCTTTTTTTCCTTTCTCTGCTAGATGGACGTTGCACAACTCCAAAACTGACCTCCAAATAACTTCAGAAGTGTTAATATTACTCAAAAAGTATAATAACTTTCTTCCGATAATGAAAATTTGGCAGTTCGATTTGAATTTTTTTTGACAAATTTTTGTCATGATTTTTGTTTAACTCATGTTCATCTTTAATCCTATCATCTGAGGCGTGTGCTAGTTGAGTCAGCATTGTGGCTAGTTCTTCTTGGTTGGTTGTAATAAGGACAACATCATCGCAATATCTGAGGTGATTGAGATTCTTCCCGTTTATGTTGATACCATGTCTTCCCATTCCAGTTCTTTAAAGACGTCTTTCAGAGCTAAGGTGAAGAGTTTTGGGGATATTACATCTCCTTGTCTTACGCCTCTACGCATTTCTATGGGATTAGTTTTGTTTGTTTTATTTTCCCATTCGACTTTCATAGTTGCTGTTTTATGATGTTATGTAAGAGTTGCCTGTACCTGGAGTCTATTCTACTGTTATTTAGAGCTTTTTCTATCGCCCATATCTCGACACTATCGAACGCTTTTTCATAGTCTACAAAGGCTAAACATAAATCTAGGTTGTATTCGTTTGCCTCCTCTATCAATATTTTCATAGTGAGGAGATGATCTATGGTACTAAACCCTTTTCTGAAATTTGCTTGTTCAACTGGCTGATAACCGTCCATTTTATTTGTTAGTCTATTGGTTATAATTCTAATAAAGAGTTTGTACATTTATGTGAGATAGGTCTGTAGTTTTAAGGCTCTTTTGTCTCCTTTTTTGAATAGCAGTATTGTAATACTCTCATTCCAATCGTTAGGTATTTCTGCCTTGTGTAGACATAGATTAAATAGGAGTTTTAGCTCCTCTATAATAGCTTGGTTACCTTCCTTAACCATTTCAGCAAGGATACCATGTGGACCGGCAACTTTGTTATTTTTCATTTGAGATAGGGCGGTTTCGATTTCGTGAACCTCTATCGGGTAGAATTTCAGAGTTGACATTTTTAATTCTTCTTTTTAGATTTTCTATTGAGTTATTTCTTATAAATCGCGTATAACTCGACAAAAATAAATTTTAGAGAAAAATCACAAGAAATCACACCAAAAAATCTAAGAAAATTAAACGAATTGAAAAAATTAATTTTTTGAATTTGTTTAAAAAAATTTGTTAACAATTTTCTGACCGCGGCACCCTGTGGATTTGTTATAAGGAACTCTTTTTTAGTAAGTTTGTGCAAAAAAATCGAATCGGAATAATTTACCTAACGGGGGCGACCATGCAGCCTGGACTATACAACCGCGAGCAATTCAAACTAATCGGACATCATTCGGACATTTCGAACTTGGGTCTCCAGTTACGTCACGACTCCCTTCTCTTCGAGATGCGCAATATATTATCTTGTTATTTATAGTATTATGTACTGTCCTGTCGCTAACACCCAGCGCTGTAATTGTTGTAGAGACGATTTTTGTTGGAGTCAGATCGGAATTTGTTTTTGTTGTAATATATCCCCTCGTTTCCAACCACGTCTATCCTGCGCCGCTCTCATCCAGTTTTTATTTAACTTTCTTACGTCGTCTGCCATCTTGTAGGCGATCAACCGACGATTCTCTTGTCTTCTCTTGGCCTCCATTCCAATAACCTTTTTGTCCATCGCCCATCTGTCATTCTGGCTATGTGTCCTGCCCATCTCCACTTCAACCTGACTATCCTTTTGATGACGTCAGTCACCTTTGTTCTTCTCCTGATTTCTTCGTTTTTGATTTTGTCTCGCAGTGTTATTCCTAACATTGACCGCTCCATTCTTCTCTGCGTTACTCTTACACTGGTATTCATAGTGCGTCGCCAGGAAGAGTCACCGGCGGCTTTTCAGTTAGCGAACACTCCGTCGAGATTTCATCGCCTGTTTCGTAGTCAATCCTCGGAGAACCGCTAGTGGGCGATCGGTTACTTACTACTCGATATGAAAACATAGACGTATTTGTTGTGTTTAGGCTGCCGAACACAAAGCATTTTATTGTAATGTCCTCGCCCACGACTGCAAGGTTCATATTTTTTAAAAATAAATTTAATTTCTATTACAAAATGAGTGCTATTGTTGCTTATACAAGGGAGGACAAAGAAATTTTAATAGAAATTTTAAAGAAGTATCCGATAATTGAAAACAAAAATACGGATGCTACTACAATAAAGAAAAAATCGGAAGCTTGGAATGCATTTATGCATGATTATAATGCTGTCAGAACTGAAATAGTAAGTAAAAGCATTAACCTGTATAATATTTTAACTTAAAAAATAAATTATTTACTGTAGTAAATGATAACTATAATAAGTACATGTATCTTTTGACTCATAGTTACCTACATAAATATATTAACTAACCCTTCAAATTTTTAGAGAACTGTTACGCAGCTTAAACGTTGCTGGGACAAAATAAAAAGACAGAAAAAAATGGAGTTATCCAAAGAAAGGCAAAATCGCATGTCTACAGGTGGAGGAGGAGGAATTCCAGATATAAATATTTTGCCGGATGTAGAGGTAATTGCCACCCATTTGTCAGAGGAAGTAACAAATTTAGTGGATAGCGATGCCCAGTATATGGGAAATAAACTTCGTAAGCAAATTGCAAATAAAATTTAATGACCTATTTATAAAAATAAAGAATTTTAGGTTCAAGAAGTAGAAGCCCTGTGTTTCGGAATAATCCTGTTGCAAGCTGTGATATGGTTACGGTAAAAGGTAATTTACAATATGATACTTAAAATGTGAATCTAATTTTATTATGTTTTTAGAAACTCCCTCGACAAGTATACTGAACGAGGAAATTTTGTCTCCTAGAAGTCTTATCATGGACACTGAAAAAAGTAATGTTTAACTAACGATGTTTAAAATTGGTAACTACATTATTATGTTTGTTTTTAGCAAACACTAGTGTAACATCCCAAAGCAAAAAAAAATCTACCGTGGACAGGCTCATGGAGATAAGGATTAACAATGCCTTACTAGAACGGGAACAAATGACAGAATTGCATGAAGCTAGGATGCTGGTTGAAAAAGCCATTTTAGAAAAAGTAGAATTAGAAAAACAATTATTATCTTCGAAAACAGTTCATTAATTATGTGTGTTTTTTCATTTTTTATTAGTTTAATTTCAGTAAGGTTATTATTATCTTACTCGTATTTATATTTGTAGGTTATTATTACTTGTAATTACATTTATAGTTTATTATTACTCTTATTTTATACACATTCATATGTTATAATTACTCATCGTACTTAGATTTATTTTTCTTGATTTGTTTTTTATTTATTAATATTATAATGGGAAAAGTGGTAGGCTTGTATGGAATTTTGAGTAGTATTGAGCAGGAAAATTTGGAATTTTAAAAAGGGAGAATTGTAGATATTTATCAATTACTTCAACACAGCGAAGTGAAAGAGCGCCAAACGGTGTAACATAAAATTGAAATCAATTAAAATGTTGTTCAATGAGTCTTCTTCGTACAATATGTCCAATATTTTGAGCTTGATTCGGTATGTGAGGTTCATTATCATCTAGTTCTTCTTCCACATTATCTTGTTCATCATTTACATCATTCACTTTGATCCCAATATTGTGAAGAACTGCACATGCCACAATTATTTCTGGAACTCTTTCCAATTTATTATTTAAACCCCGACTCAAACAACAAAATCTTTTTTTCCACAATCCAAACAATCTCTCAACGGTATTTCTCGTTCTAATATGAGATCTGTTATACCTTACTTCTTGTTCAATTCCAGGATTTAAAAGAGGCGTCATTAAATACGGTAAACAAGCATAGCCACTATCTCCAAGAAGAAATCCTGTTAAACTGCCATTCTCGAAACGGTGTTTCACTGAACTATTATTGAAAATCATCGAATCATGTTCTCTTCCAGGCCAACGAGCTACAACATCGAAAATTTCTAAATTGGGTCCACCCACTACTTGGACGTTTATTGAAAAATATCTTTTCCTGTTTCTATATACCTCGGCCATATTCCCTCCAGGACTTTTTATTGGTATGTGGGTACAGTCTATACACCCTGTTACTTTGGGAAAATTGGCAATAGCGTAAAACAGCCTTTGGTTCTTTCTCTGGTTTTCGAGACCTTCAGGAAATTTTATATATGTGGGTAATAGCTGAGCAAGTAACCGGGAAATTTTAAAAATGCATCTCGAAACCGTGGGTTGTGAAAATCCTCTAAGATCTCCAGTTACAATCTAAAAATTAAATTAAAATTAACTATACGATCTACCATATATATTACAATATTAAAAAATATATACATATATCATGTTCTGAAAATATATTCTTTAAATTTATCCTACCTGAAAATTTCCAGTAGCATAGAATCTCAAGGCAACTAAAAGACATAAAATGGGTGGAAACGGTAATCCACGTCGATTAATTTTCACCATTTCATCATATATTACTGGCAACATTATTTCAATAACTGTTTGTTTTCGAAATCTATACCTTTTTCTAAATTCATTATCACTATAAAACTGTAATGGATTTTGCATGTCCCTTATATATCTTCTGGGTACTTGTAATATGTATATCGTTTTGTTCATTTATTTCTCGGTTAACTACATAATATTGATGTAAATCGTCCATCGCAAACGTATTTCAAATTGACGGGCGAATCGCCAGAGCATGCATATACCTTCTCCGGCGAACGTTCGAAAATATCTAAACAGGGCATGCGTCATTCGAGTGTGAGATCACTGTGAAAGCGACTGGCGCGAATCCAGCGACTGTTCGGAGAAAGATGTTTTACGCTTGCGTCAACCAGGCTGTAGGTCGACAATAGTATCGTTCGCGGTAACGATTCCGTACTTGTCCAGGACAACTTCGCATGCGCACTTTAAAAAAGAGCGTTCTCTTTTTTAAAGTGCGCATGCGATTTTTAAAGTGCGCATGCGAAGTTGTCCTGGACAAGTACGGAATCGTTACCGCGAACGATACTTATGAAACATAAGTATCGTTCGCGGTAACGATTCCGTACTTGTCCAGGACAACTTCGCATGCGCACTTTAAAAAAGAGCGTTCTCTTTTTTAAAGTGCGCATGCGAAGTTGTCCTGGACAAGTACGGAATCGTTACCGCGAACGATACTATTGATATGGTGGTGAACAGCCAGCGACGCGCTGAAGGCGGACTATGAATACAAGTGTTAGTTTGGTAGCCGAGGCTTTAGGTAAGGTAAGTGTTTCTGATCCGTACGTCAAGACTGGGAGGACGCACTGATCAAATACCTTTCTCTATAGGCATGTGGGCAACTCACATTTAAAAGTTTCTCTCAGTTTTCCAAATGCTGCCCACCCAAGAACGATTCTTCTTTTTAGTTCATGTGTCTGGTTATCCCTGCCAATCGTAATTTCATGTCCCATGACATGAAATATGTCCAAAACTTAAAATAATAATCTTTTATTACTAATTTTACATTTACATTTTCCCTGCTTGGCCCCATCCTTACATACATTTTTGGCTTCATCCTTTATTGTTCTTCTCATGCATTCTTCTATTTTATCTTTTTTAATAAAAACTTAAAATAAAATAACATATTTATTATTTCAATATTTTATTTTGGTTAGTAGGCTATTGATTATATTCAAAATAAGATAGCTAAAAGGAACTACAACGTTAACGGGGTTTTATTATTTTATATGGTCAATGGACATCTATATATGAAAAAACCGCGGAGTGCTACCATTTAAAGGGGTGCGTTTTTGAGAAATGGGTGAATTAGTCCCTGGGCACAGGTTACATTAGGGTGAGTTCTATGCACTTTCGGTACAAACACGTCCACATAAAAATTGTTCCTGGTTAAATTTCCTATCTAAATATAACTTTTTAAAGTCAAAGATACTTTTTTTTACAAAAATATATTCAAAAGAAAAAGCACAAAGAAACCCAAAAGAAAGAAATTTTGTTTTTTGTCCCATAACTTTTGTCCACGAGGATATAGGTATAGACATTGCTTTACAGAAAAAAAACTTACATATTTTCTCTTTAAAATTATGTTTAGTAGAGGTCATTAGGATTTACAGTTTTCGAAATATGATTTTTCAAAGTTCGCCACTCACAGCAATTTCGGGCAATTTCCCTTGTTATTTCGCAGATATTGTTCTGTAACTTTTTTCTACGTAACTTTAGGTAGATGCAATGGTACACGTAATAGCAATAGAGATCAATTACCTTTAAAATGGTCTACTGTATAACGTTGTACGACTTTTTTTTAAAGAGATTATGGTTTTTCAAGGTTTTATACTTTTAACGATTTTTTTATAATATAATATAAAAATAAAATAAAATTATTATATAATATATTATACAGGGTGGTTCATCTTATTCGCCTCGGTCTCTGTACGGAAAACCACTTGATATTTTAAAAAAATTTCTTCACATAAATATACAGGGCCTTTAATACTACAACCTAAAAATAATGTGAATTATACAGGGTGTTCCAAAAAAGAGTGGTATATCAAAGTTATATTTTTTCTTATGGAATGCCCTATATCTGATGACATTATTGAATTGACCTTAAAAAATAAGCTATACTTTCATAAGGGTTCCCTATACCTAAATACAGGGTGTTTTGATTTATTTCGGTTTTTATAAAAATGTAAGGTTTTAGAAAAAAATAAATATCTACGAATCTAAGAAGCAGTAACAAATTATTTCTTGGATCTTAATAACAGACTATTTAGCATACTTAAACAGATGCTTATTGCAACAAAATTTCTTACAGGGTGGTCAAAATATGAGATTGTTTTATTAACAAATTCAAGCTGTAATAACTTACTTATTTTAAATGGAACACCCTGTATCTTACTAGTCTATCGCGTAGAAAATTTACTTAGCTTTCAATTTGTATTAGGGTTTCCTATACCTATCTTTTTACAGGGTGGTCAAAATATTAGATTGTTCTATTAACAAATTCAAGCTGTAATAACTTACTTATTTTAAATAGAACACCCTGTATCTTACTAGTCTATCACGTAGAAAATTTACTTAGCTTTCAATTCTAATTAGGGTTTCCTATATGTACCTACCTCCCTTCATTTTTTAAATATTTAAAGATTTCCTAATTTAGTAAGCTTTAAAAATTAGAATTAAGTACCTATGTCGTGTTTATGTACAACACATCACCAACACCGGCAATATACTTAGACAAGATACTGTCATTAATAAAATTTTCATTGTTATCATGTAATCACACAGAGTGTTGTATTATTTTAGTTGATTTTTGCCTACATGTGACATTGAATAATATGTTTATATTAAACTGCATACTCTATATTAGATGCCGTATTCTGGAAGGTATTTAAATTATATTTTATTCCGTATAAGTATATTCCATATCTTATCCCAACGGTTATTGAGTAAATTTAAGAACACCACTTTTTGTTTGAATCTTTGAATCGCAATTACAAACAATTAAATGCAATGGCTACTTTGACGAAAACGAGCCTATTGTACAAAAATATGTAAAAATGGGTATTTACAGAATAACATTGGAATTTATATTTACAGAATAACATGTGTATTGAGAATATTTACATGGAATTGAGGAGATTTTAAATATCTTCCATTATAAAGAATAGAATATCGACTATGTCATTTAAAATAAGAACACTCTGTGTGTTGGTGATGTGTTGTACATAACCACGACATAGGTACTTAATTCTAATTTTTAAAGCTTACAAATTAGGAAATCTTTAAATATTTAAAAAATGAAGGGAGATAGGTATAGGAAACCCTAATAAGAATTGAAAGCTAAGTAAATTTTCTACGCGGCAGACTAGTAAGATACAGGGCGTTCCATTTAAAATAAGTAAGTTATTACAGCTTGAATTTGTTAATAAAACAATCTAATATTTTGACCACCCTGTAAAAAGATAGGTATAGGAAACCCTAATACAAATTGAAAGCTAAGTAAATTTTCTACGCGATAGACTAGTAAGATACAGGGTGTTCCATTTAAAATAAGTAAGTTATTACAGCTTGAATTTGTTAATAAAACAATCTAATATTTTGACCACCCTGTAAAAAGATAGGTATAGGAAACCCTAATACAAATTGAAAGTTAAGTAAATTTTCTACGCGATAGACTAGTAAGATACAGGGTGTTCCATTTAAAATAAGTAAGTTATTACAGCTTGAATTTGTTAATACAACAATCTCATATTTTGACCACCCTGTAAGAAATTTCTTTGCAATAAGCATCTGTTTAAGTATGCTAAATAGTCTGTTATTAAGATCCAAGAAATAATTTGTTACTGCTTCTTAGATTCGTAGATATTTATTTTTTTCTAAAACCTTACATTTTTATAAAAATCGAAATAAATCAAAACACCCTGTATTTAGGTATAGGGAACCCTTATGAAAGTATAGCTTATTTTTTAAGGACAATTCAATAATGTCATTAGATATAGGGCATTCCATAAGAAAAAATATAACTTTGATATACCACTCTTTTTTGGAGCACCCTGTATAATTCACATAATTTTTAGATTGTAGTATTAAAGGCCGTGTATATTTCTGTGAAGAAATTTTTTTAAAATATCAAGTGGTTTTCCGTACAGAGACCAAGGCGAATAAGATGAACCACCCTGTATAATACCTAATATAAAAAAAATATTATTTTTTACATTTTTTACGATTATTTTTGAAATTTCTCGTTATAACTTATTTTTTCTTGTACATGAATATACAATACTATACAATACTATCTATATATTGCGCAACAAAGAGGGCTTACTTTCTGTTCTTTAAAATGGTGTATCATCTATATTTAAATACATAATGGAAACCTAATGATTCTTTGATATTTTTTTACCTGTATTATTTAAAATTATTTCTTTTACAAAAATTACATAAACATTAGTCTTAAAAAACATCACTTTAGTTAAAATTATTTAAACGTTGACATTTAAAAAATTTTCAAAATCAAAGTCCATCTCTTCCTTAGCATTAGCTTTAATGTCTTCCTCTGACACCTCAGTTATCTTAGAGTTCCCACAATTAGTACCCATGCACATGCACCCTTTGCAGAATATTGAACAACTAATTCCTATCTTCCTACAACCGCAGTTTTTTGTACATCCTTTATTACATTTACATGCTATTTTTTCAAGCAAAGCTTGTGGTGCAGGAGCTTTGACAGTAAATATTGGAATTAATCCATATTTTGAAGTTTGCCCGGCCGAGTCAAGTGGATCCAAAGTATTACCTATAAAAAATAAGATTCAATCATAACACACAATCACATAAAAAAGTTATAATGAGGAATATAATAACGAAAAATCGTTGCAAGTACTTATTACAATTTGAAAAAGCATATGTTATTCAAAAATAACCCTAGAATTTTTTATAATACACCATTTTAAAGTAAACAGAATAAGCTTTCTTTTTTATTATATAATATATACCATATAGAAAAAAAGTTATAATGGAAAATTTAAAAAATAATCCTAAAAAATATAAAAACTCGTTAAAAGTATAAAGTCTTGAAAAAGATAACCTCTTTAAAAGAAGTTGTACAACATTATACAGTAGACCATTTTAAAGGTAATTGATTTCTATTCCTCTTACATGTACCATTGCATATACCTAAAGTTACGTAGAAAAAAGTTACAGAACAATATTTGCGAAATAACAAGGAAAATTGCCCAAAATTACTGTGAGTGGCGAACTTTGAAAAATCATATTTCGAAAACTGTACATCCTAATGACCTCTACCAAACATCATTTTAAAGACAAAATATGTAAGTTTTTTTGCTGTGAAGCAATGTCTATACCTATATCCTCGTGGACAAAAGTTATGGGACAAAAAACAAAATTTCTTTCTTTTGGGTTTCTTTGTGCTTTTTCTTTTGAATATATTTTTGTAAAAAAAAGTATCTTTGACTTTAAAAAGTTATATTTAGAAAGTAAATTTAACCAGGAACAATTTTTATGTAGACGTATTTGTACCAAAAGTGCATAGAACTCACCCTAATGTAACCTGTGCCCAGGGACTAATTCACCCATTTCTCAAAAACGCACCCCTTTAAATGGTAGCACTCCGCGGTTTTTTCATATATAGAGATTCATTGACCATATGAAATAATAAAACCCCGTTAACGTTGTAGTTCCTTTCTATAGTACATAATCAATAGCCTATAGTAAAAATTTTGTATAACAAATAATAATATACGATGTTGCCAGTAGTATCGGAAAAATAGTGAAAAAATGTGTAAAACTTTTTGTTCTTCAACGATCTGTATCGTGAAAACGCATGCCGTTACAAAAATTTTATACTAAGCAAACCACAATTATTTTTCAGTATTTCACCTATCTTAGAGATTGTGCTACCTTTTTCTGAAACACCCTGTATACAGAAGGCACTTTAATGGAATAAAATTATTTCTGTCCTCGTTTTAATCAATTTTAAAAAACGCTGAGACCCGTAGATGTGACGTAGATTTTCATATATAAAAATGTGTGCTTTTTAAACATAAATTTAAATGTACAGGATGATTCATGCAAGCCTACCGTAGTCCATAAGCTTTATTTTTTAACACCCTGTATATTTTTATATTTTTAAAAGCTGCTTAACAATCTGATTTCATGGTCTTTATGAATAATACAGGGTGATCATTCAAAATTATAATGTATGGAAACCACTTATGGAATAAAATTGTTGTCATGTGTCATTATTTTAGAAAATTATAAAAACGCTAGGATACGTCAACTTTTAAATTCAACTATGGACTATTTAAACATAAATTTGAATATACAGGGTGATTCACTCAAGTCTAGCATAGTCCATTATCTTTAATTTTAATTAAACACCCTGTATATTTTTGTTTTTAGAAGCTGCTTAACAACCTTATCTCAAAAATGTGTATTGTGTAGGGTCTATTATTAATAATGCAAGGTGAAATTTTGAAATTATGTATAATTTTCGTCAAGATATTAATCACATAAAACTATGAAATTGATAATTCAGGAATCACACTTTAAATAAGGATATTATTTTTTTTAATTATTAATTTTCTAAACTAAGTATCCATATAGTGGGTTTTGTATTTAATGCTTTTTATTTAAAGACATTTTTAAATAATTTGAAAATTTGCGTATTTAAAACATTAATGAATACCTACTGCAGAAAACGATTTCAGAAAACATACATGATTTATGAACATGCAGTTCCCTCTGCAACCTCTTAAATAACATCTGTATCTTTTAATCTTTTGTTGTGGAGAGAGGTCCATCTAATTATTGCAAACACATGTTACTGTGCTTCAGGCTTCAGCTGTGTTACAAATTTTAAGATTTTTTCACTTGAATAGTTACTATTGTCCCGTTGTCGGAACATGAGGGTGCAACATAATACAATTCAGGGGTCTATGTAAAACATAAAAGAAATTCCGTAGTTTTTTTTTCATTTAAGTTAAAAAATAATGTTACGTAATGCGCTGTTCGAACCCCCCCCCCCATGTAACGCGCAGTAACGTTTTACAAGACCCCTCTCCCCCCCCAAACTGCGTTACGTAATACTTGAACGCTCCCTAAGCTTCAACACCAAAACTATTAATGATATTATCATACAATTTCTTAAAGATTCTAAAATAAAAATTTAATATGACATGTTTAACTTTCAAATATCTGCGGCAAAAAGTTTATCTAATGCCATCCCCCCTTTGTGAACACACACACATATCAAATATGGCTGGCAAATACCTAAACATGATCTTCTATAATAGGTTTGTTCTAGCATCAGTTTCAAACGGTTTAAAACCATCAGCGAATAGTGGACCAGCGCGAGTAGAGGGGATATCACTGGTGACTGGTGACTGTATTATGTTCTCTCACTGACCAACTGTTTGCTGACGGTTTCTGACTAGTTTGACTGTTTGCTAGAACAAACCTTATGTTTTTAATGTACAGGTCAGCTGTCATTCACTCAATCAACTCCACAAATTCGGTATGTCCTTTCCAAGAAATATCACTCCATAGCACTATGCCGCCACCATCAAAATTAACGCTCTGTATGAGGTTACATCTGCCATACCACTAACCATATTGAAGCGAGATTGGCAAATCTTCGTCTACAGAAGAGTTGGTGAACAGTATGTCAGTTGTAACCTCATACAGAGCGTTGTTTTGGTGGAGGCGGCATAGCGCTATAGAGTGGTATTTTTTGGAAAGGACATACCGAACTTGTGGAGGTTATTGAGTGAATGACAGTTGATATTTACATTAAAAACATTATAGATCATTTGATCTAATGCACGTTTTCATGTCTCTAAAATTGATTCAATAATAGCTATTTGTATAACAAGGGAGGAAAGTGCTACTTTTCCTCCCGAGAATGAAGTTTACTGCCGGACGCGTAGCGGAGGGCAGTAATCATTCAAGGGAGGAAAAGGCACTTTACTCCCATGTTATACATATGGTTTTTCCACCTTCCTCAAATAACAAGTCATTTTTTCATTTTTACTCAATTTATTTATGTAACTAACCAACAAAATTTATTAGAACTAAAACTAACAAGTAGGTACAATATAACTGTCAACTGTCAAATATAAGTCAAATTATTAATGTAAACATTGTTAAATCAAAATAACAATTTACTGTTTTTTACCATTCTGCAAAATACAGAGTGTTTTTAAATAAACGTTAAAATGTATAGATACTTACGTAATAGAAAATAGATATTGTACAGGGCGTCAATAAGTTATATTTCATGAATGAAATACCATGACGTCACTTTTACTTTTCCTCCCTAGGGAGAAAAAATATTTTCCTCCCTAGGGAGGAAAAGTACAACTTTGCTCCCTACAATCAGGTCCGGAAAAGTATACTTTCGGTAGAGGTAGGTGGTAATAGCTATTTGTATAACAAGGGAGGAAAGTGCTACTTTTCCTCCCGAGAATGAAGTTTACTGCCCGACGCGTAGCGGAGGGCAGTAATCATTTAAGGGAGGAAAAGGCACTTTACTCCCATGTTATTCATATGGTTTTTCCACCTTCCTCAAATAACAAGTCATTTTTTCATTTTTACTCAATTTATTTATGTAACTAACCAACAAAATTTATTAGAACTAAAACTAACAAGTAGGTACAATATAACTGTCAACTGTCAAATATAAGTCAAATTATTAATGTAAACATTGTTAAATCAAAATAACAATTTACTGTTTTTTACCATTCTGCAAAATACAGAGAATTTTTAAATAAACGTTAAAATGTATAGATACTTACGTAATAGAAAATAGATATTGTACAGGGCGTCAATAAGTTATATTTCATGAATGAAATACCATGATGTCACTTTTACTTTTCCTCCCTAGGGAGGAAAACTATTTTCCTCCCTAGGGAGGAAAAGTACAACTTTGCTCCCTACAATCAGGTCCGGAAAAGTATACTTTCGGTAGAGGTAGGTGGAAAAATAGTTTTTTGACTAGGAAGGTTTTGGGGTAGTTCTGATTTCTTTCATTATATATGGATTTTGGGCTGCTGAATCCGAATATGAGGTTTGCGGACAAAATTTCTTGCCGGAACATTGAAAAAACCGCGAAAAAGCGAAAAATTTCAGCTTTTTTCCGCTTTTTTGCTCAAATCTCGAAAACTATTAACTTTTAGTAAATGGTCTGGTAACAGAAATTAAAGTACTTAAAATGATCTACAAATATCACTATTTACTTTTTTTTTTCAGATGAACCGTTCGGTCTAAAGTGCAAGTTGAAAATTGCCAATTTTCAAGGGTCTCGGCAAAACCCACTTTTTACATTCCAAAACTTTATTTTTTATTAGAATGCTGTCATTTTATAAATTTCTCCTAGTTTTCTGTACAAATAATAAATGTTAGTTCATAGGTATGGTGTGTCTCTTGTGACAGCTTCCATGAGTCCATTCCGTCCTAAGAGGCCGGGAATATCTCTGCTTTTCCCTTAGAGCCACAGAAGATCAGGCACAGATGGAGTCACAGTTTCAGTTGGTGTGAACATTTCCTTCGGATCTGTTCTGTTATCTTGATTTCTGATAAACCTTGAGGTTTTGTCCTTTTAAAACGAATTAGTTGAACAGTTCCCTGACTTCCATAAACCTCAGGCGCGGGTTTCTTTTTTATCCGAGGAATGGATTGCTTAGGAGCTACTGCATGTTTTGGTGAAATACAAGAAATGCCACATATGACGTGAAAAGTGTGGTATTCGTCGATTGTATGTACGTTAAAATCAGCGTTATCGTACACCTGCTATGTAAAGCACAGCAGGTCAATTTTCTGCGGATCGCCTGCGAATGCTGACACTTCCAGGCGAACAGCTTCTGTATAGGATGAACAAAACCCCAAAGAGGAAACTACCAGTGGCGGCTGGTCAGGGTCGGCAGTGCCGACCCACACATTTATGGACACATTATAGATTTTTTTAAATATATAAGTTAATCAGAGTTGATGACATTCGTTTCTGTGAAATAAAAAGAATATCTGTGAGATAATACAGACTAAATTTTATTCATTGTTTTTAAAAGAATTCGAACGATCTGATACGTTAAGTGATCCCTGTGCGCTGTGCGTAAGAGACTTTTCAAATTAAGGATCCTAGCCAGACATACACCCGACTGCGATTGTGTGAATTCATGGCCCGCTTCGGCTAGCCGTACCCAGTTGAGCATTTTTGCTTGTAATAAGACGCTATGGAATATTAGCCGATATGCAACCAATTATACATTCCCCGTATTTATTTGAATGGCAAGTACGGCAGAAAAACAATCTGCCGAGCACAGCGGTGATCTGCAAACGGCAACAAAACACGTACTTGGACGTTGAGATTAATTTGGACGTTGAGAGGTGACTCATATTTGTTTGCAGAAATTGCTTGAAAATAACTCATATAATAATATTTGAGTTATCCTCCCACTCAAAAAGGTCCGGAACATTGTTTACATAATCAAAATGTCAAAAAATAAAGGAAAAATTCGAGTTTTTTCTTCATTTTTTGATTATAACTTTAAAAGTATTCATTTTCGAGAAAAGTTGTACTGACATAAAAGTTGCGTAATTAAATTTTCTACAATAAAGAATTAGCTAAAACTTTTAAAAATTGTCACCCTTGTTGCAAAATAGCAATAAATGCGAAAAAATCATAAAAAACAAGTATTCGCATTTTACGTTTTTCGACCGTTTATGCTACACTTAAGACCTTCATAATTTTACCCAGAAAAACTATATCATACAATAAAAAAATACTGTAAATTTCATTAAGATCGGTTCAATAGATTTTGCAAGATAAATTTTACAATCCAGCTTTCGCAAAAAAATTAATTTTTTCAAAATGTTGCAGAACTGAAAATAAAGCAGACAGCAAGTTGAATTTATTTTTACGTATAGAAGAATACTGTACCTTTCTTCTATATGTAAAAAAAATCAACTTGCTATCTGCTTTATTGTCAGTACTGCAACATTTTGAAAAAATTAATTTTTTTTTGCAAAAGCTAGATTGCAAAATGTTTTGAATCGATCTTAATGGAATTTACAGTATTGTTTTATTATATCATAAAGGTTTTCTGGTTAAAATATGAAGGTCATAAGTGTTAGCATAAATGGTTGAAAAACGTAAAATGCGAATACTTATTTTTTATGTTTTTTTCGCAATTATTGCTGTATTGCAACAAGGATGACACTTTTTAAAATTTTTAACCAATCCTATATTGTAGGAAATTTAGTTACCCAACTTTTATGCCAGTGTAACTTTTCTCAGAAGTGAATACTTTGAAAGTTAAAATCAAAAAACGAAGAAAAAAATCGAAGTTTTTCTTAATTTTTTGACATTTTGATTATTTAAACAATGTTCCGGACCTTTTTGAGCGGAAGGATAACTCAATTATTATTTACAAGGAATTTTCAAAATATCTATTAGACAAGTTCATTAAAAATTATCCATCATTCTTTATTCAAATAAAATAAGAAAATGGATTAACAGTTTTATATGCTGATCTAAATATTTTCGGACGGTGGGATAAGTTACAAAATATGTTTAATTTTATATACTGCAATTCATTAGGTACAACAAACTGTTCCCGAATTTAATAAATTATTGTGCTAAAATGTGGGTAAATTCTGCCTCAAGTGAACGGGATTTCTCTTGTCTCAAAAAAGTCAAAACGTATTGTCGAAACACCATGAAACAAAAGAGAATGTCAAACTTGTCTCAAATGTCAATAGAAAAAAACTTTTAAAACCTCTCCAAAACAATAATAAATTTTACAATGACGTTATAACCCATTTTGCTACTTCGAAACAACATAGACTAGAGTTAATTTATAAACAGGTTTACAAAACAAACAAAAAAAAATAAAAAAAAAACAAAAACCAAAAATCTTCTATGAAATTGAAGCCTTTTAATTAGATGGCATACCTATCCGAGGAGAAAAAACCTTGCCGACCCTGTCCCTAAAGCCACTAGCCGCCACTGGAAACTACATCAACCTTGTATTTTCTTGAGCCGTACTTTTTGTAGAGAAAACGGCCAACCCTGCAAGGAATGGTGAGACCAACTATCTGGGCCTTACTGCCGCTACAAGACTTTGAGCAAGCGCGTTGCTTATCTGGAAGTGTCAGTAATCGCAGGTGATTCGCAGAAAATTGACCAGCCGTGCTTTACACAACAGGTGTACGAAAACGCTGATTTAACCCTTTCTATACCAGGCCTTAATTTGCATGTTGGACCCTCAATCCCAAAGGTTTTTTCATGCTTAGAGTCCCATTGCCTTATATATACGTCGCATATAAATAAACAAATAAATGGCCAAAACATGTTTTTAATGAGTTTTTTTTAACCAACTTAAACGTTTTCCTTTCAAAAGTACTCATCAGAGAACAAAACCAACTTGAAAAAATGTAACCATAACTAACTTAAAAAAAAAATAATGTAATGTAAATTAACATTAAAAGTTTTCTTTTGTGTGGCACTCTTCAAAACATGACACTACGCAAAGACCGACTCCGCATCTTGCACACATGTATCTCGATTCGCTTCTTTTTTATGGTCTTTTCTGTGGCTGCAAACACTTCACCTTCTAGCAGCTACCTATAAGCGTTGCCACCAGTGCTACAATATAGCATATATCTAAAATATGTGAACAAATATATACGGCAATGGGTCCGCATGACCTGTCTTAGGTTCCAACATTTTGAGGCTTTGGGAACAATAATCTAACATTTTCGGACATATTTCTACTGCATTGGGACACCAATGAGTCTAAAATTTTATGAGCAACGCATATTTTCGGCTTTGGTAAATTGAGACCATAACACCTTGAACGTATATATACGGCGGCTGGGAATACAGACCCAGTTTTTCAAAAACATAAATATATGCAGCGTTGGGACAGAAATGGTTAACGTACATACAATCGACGGATACCATACTTTTTACGTCATGGGTGGCATTTCTTGTATTGCACCAAAACATCCAATAGCTCCTAACCAATCCATTCCTCGGCTAAAAACTAAACCCGCACCTGAGGTTTATGGAAGTCAGACAGCTGTTCAAATAATACATTTTGAAAAGACAAAACCTCAAGGTTTATCAGAAATCAAGATCGGAAGGGAATGTTCACACTAAATGAAACTGTGACTCCATCTGTGCCTGATCTTCTGTGGCTCTACGGGAAAAGTAGAGACATTCTCGGTATTTTAGGATGGAATGGATTCATGGAATTTGTGAGAAGAGGCATACCATATTCATATTATGAACTAACATTTATTATTTGTACAGAAAACTAGGAGAAATTTATCAAATGACAGCATTCTAATAAAAAATAAAGTTTTGGAATGTAAAAAGTGGGTTTTGCCGAGACCCTTAAAAATTGGCAATTTTCAACTTGCACTTTAGACCGAACCATTCATCTGAAAAAAAAGAATGTGTGTGTGTACTTTGTACGCACGTAAGAAGTTATACTTCTATTATAATATAATTTCAACGAAATAAATATACCTACTTAACAGTTACAATACAAAAAATTAACAATAATTACCAAAAATTAACCAAAACTTAACAATGCCAAATATTAAAAAAAAAAAGAAAAAAGTATGAATCGTCCGGGATTTGAACCCGCAATCTCGCGATTTCTCGATCTCTGGTCCAATGCTCTACCAACAAGGCCACCAAGGCGCATGCTACTTACGTTTCAGATATACATAATTATACATCACGGTGACAAGTGAAATATAAAAATAGATGTTTTATTATTTTACGCCCAAGGAAGACAAATTCAAAGACACAAAATTATAATAAAAAACCTTTTAAACCACCTTTTTCAAATTGCGCAAGTTGTATTATTAATATTAATGTTAATAAATGAAATATAAATATTTTGACGTTTCACAATTTGACAATTCACTTTTAACTGCAGTGCCTTAAAAATTTTAAAGGACTAGTGCCTTAAAGTAGCATTTTTAACGCTCCTATGGAGTGCTAAAAATTGCATTTTTAACACGTTTGTAGAAAAATATATTTAAAAACACTATGCCCGGTTGCACCAACAGATCTTAAGCTTAAGTCGAGAATATCATAAGAATTAATATAATATAATTAAAATATATTACAATAAGAATACCATAATATAATAGTAGATATAATTGATAATAAGGTAAGAATCTAAAATTATGGTGCAACGTAAATGATATTCAAGGAGGCCCTATCTATAAGTAGAGCTTAGCTAAGTGGAGCTTAAGATCTGTTGGTGCAACCAGGCATAATATATTCTTTCCACGCCTTTTCTGGACTGATACATACATAAATTAAAACATTTAGTAACTAACTCCATACTGCCTGTGTGCGCATGCGCGCAGATTAATAAAATTTCACCCTCAATGAAATCGCGCCGAAACAAGTATAACTTCAAAAAAAAGTAAATAGTGATATTTGTAGATAATTTTAAGTACTTTAATTTCTGTTACCAGACCATTTACTAAAAGATAATAGTTTTCGAGATTTGAGCAAAAAAGCGGAAAAAAGCTGAAATTTTTCGCTTTTTCGCGGTTTTTTCAATGTTCCGGCAAGAAATTTTGTCCGCAAACCTCATATTCGGATTCAGCAGCCCAAAATCCATATATAATGAAAGAAATCAGAACTACCCCAAAACTTTCCCACTAGGGAGCTCGTAGAGTACAAATTGACTGAATCAAATAGTGAGTACTTACCTTAATGAGATTAAATTTAAAAATTATGTGGCTACCATATAGTCCATATTCCATTTCAGATTTAAATCCGATAGAGCAGTTATATGACTATAAAACATCGTTTTCGGAAAAGATATCTTATTCATATGACACTGGGGGGACTAAGGATTGCAGCACAAAAAATTTCACTTCACTGTAATATGCAATATTTTTGTCCGTGAGTGTATAAACTAACCAAAAAAGTTTTAGATAAATATAAGCTTGTTTGAATTATTCCGAAACAATGCATATTTTCGTTCTATATTGACTCCCCTCTTTACTATTTCTGCTGATTATTTCATTCATTTTCCTTTTTACTCATATACGTAATTACATTATAGTTGGTTTGTATTTTAGGTTATCTCCAAAATGAAGACAAAACGGAAATTATGGAGGGACTCATTGAAGATTCATCTTGCAAAGGAAATGACATGAGTCGCCATACTGAAGAGAAAACACTAAATAAAAATATAAAGGTTGTCACCGGAAAAAGACGTTATAAATGTGAAATTTGTTTTAAGCAATTTGGTCATTCAAGTGATTTGAAAGTACATTTGAGAGTGCACACTGGAGAAAAACCATACAAGTGTGAAATTTGTTTTAAGCAATTTAGTCAAGCAGGTCATTTGAAAGAACATTTGAGAGTGCACACTGGAGAAACACCTTACAAGTGTGAAATTTGCTTTACGCAATTTAAACAAGTAAGTAATTGGAAAGCACATTTGGGAGTGCACACTGGAGAAAAACCATACAAGTGCGAGATTTGTTTTAAACAATTTCGTCGAGTAGGTAGTTTGAAACAACATTTGAGAGTGCACACTGGGGAGAAACCTGAAAAGTGTGAGATTTGTTTGAGGCAATTTAGTAGCGGAAGTCAGTTGAAAACACATTTGAGAATACACACTGGAGACAAACCTCATAAGTGTGAAATTTGTTTGAAGCAATTTTCTCAACCAACTAATTTGAAAGCACATTTGAGAGTGCACACTGGAGAAAAACCTTACAAGTGTGAAATTTGTTTTAAGACATTTAGCGAAACAAATCATTTAAAAAGACATTTGAGAGTGCACACTGGAGAAACACCGTACAAGTGTGAAATTTGTCTTAAGCAGTTTCGTGATGCAAGTAATTTGAAAGCACATTTGAGGGTGCATACTGGGGAAAAACTCTTTGACCCACCCAGATAACAATATAAACTTGTTTCAAACTTCAAACAAGTTTGATACATCCGTGCACCCAACAAGTGCAACCGTAAGCTTGCAGCAAAGTTGCTACAAACTTGAATCATCATCTTTAGGTTTGTTCCAACACAACGAAGAACCATCATGTAACGATCACCTTACTAGATAATTAACGTTCCGTTCGTTCCATGTAGAGATGTTGAAAAAGTATCTATTCGTTACAAAGTACTCGTTACTTACGAATACCGATAGTAACGATTACTATACAGAGAGGCAAATCGTTACTTTGATTACTCTGATTACTTTTTTACACAATACAATCTGCTCTACTCGCTCTGATACAATCGTATCAGAGCGAGTAACGGCTATTATATCTACTTTGATTACTTCGTACCAATCGTTTTAGAGCGAGTAACGACTATTGTATCTACTTTGATTACTTCGTACCAATCGTATCAGAGTGAGTAACGACTATTGTATCTACAACCAGTACACTTGATTACTTTCTACCAATCGTAACCCAGCGAGTAAAAACAGATCGGTGAAGGTCGTTGTTATATCGGAATACCTACCTACTGAGAAATACGATTCTCGATATGATTACCGGTACTCAAATACAAAAGTAACGAAAGTAATCATAGTAATCAAATCATTTTTATTTCTTCAACAGATGGGTGAAGGTCGTTGTTATATCGGAATACCTATACAAAATACCTACCTACTGAGATATAGTACGATTTTCGATATGATTACCGGTACACAAATACAAAAGTAACACGGTAATCAAATCATTTTTATCCCTTAAACAGATCGGTGAAGGTCGTTGTTATATCGGAATACCTTTTCAAAATACCTACCTACTGAGAAATACGATTCTCGATAATATGATTACCGGTACTACTCAAATACAAAAGTAATCAAAGTAACGAATACTGTAAATAATTACTTTATACAAAAGTAACGATTTGTAACGAATACTGGAAAGTAACTATAATCAACATCACTAGTTCCATGGGAACGAAATAATACGTTCCATGGTACTGCGCAGGACGGTGATCGTTACATGGACGTTTTCTCGTTGTGTTAATCTTTTGCCGTAACAATATTGCAGCAAACTTGTCACAAACTTGCCTCGTCATATTTGACGCAGCAATGTAAAATCAAAGAAGAATCAAACTTGCCACAAGTTTACATGCTATCTGGGTAAGTGACCTTGAACTAAGAAAAGTAATTAACTCATCCCCAAGATCAATGACCCCCCCCCCAAAAAATTGTGTATCCGCCACTGGCTGTAGTGGTCCGTTCTGTTGCCGACCGATTCGATCTAATAAGCGCAGACCTTTAAGCAATATTTGTGAAAAGTATCTTAAAATAACATTTGAGATTGCACCATGAAAAATTTTTAATAGTCCTGCGCAGTAACATGGAACGTATTATTTCGTTACCATGAAACGTTAATTTTATAGTAACGTGATCGCTACATGACTGTTCTTCGTTGTGTTGGAACAAACCTATATTATGCAACGAGCATTTAATGATGATCGTTATGATACAAGTATGAGGGAATGTCATAGAATACGAGCATCATAATGACAATTAAATGCAAGTTGTATACATGATTTTTCTGATTACAAAAAAATGTGCCGTCAAATGGTGAAACATTGGCCCAATTTTTTTTTGTAATATTTGACTTGTAATAAAGCACCTCTTAATATGTACGATAATTTTTTATTTATGCATAGTGTGACCAACTACAATTCATCCTCTATACTTAGCTCCTATTTTCAGCACTACAAGGCCTAGAACCACCTTGTGCTGGGAGGAAAAGAGATTTCATTTGCCAAAGAAACAAAATACTTTGGGGTTTATTTTGAATATCGGCTTACATGAAATACTCACATCCTTCAAACCACACAAAAGCTACTATGTCCTTGGGCAGATGTCGAAGAATGTGCGGTAAGAATTGGGGGCTTAACCCCAAAATGACTCTATAGTTATACACAAGGGTTATTAGACCCATGATAGCCTATGGCTCGGTGATGTGGACAAAGACGCAGCAATTGTGAGCAATAAGGCTTCTAGGTAATACACAGAGGCTAGCATGCCTGTGTATTACGGGGGCCATAAAACAACTCCTACAGCAGCGTTGGAAGTCCTGCTGAATCTACCATACTACTTCATATCTTTGTTCCGGGCGAGGCCAGATCAGTGATGCACAGATTAATGCATAGCCAGGTGCATGGTGCTGACAACAGAAAGCTAATTGAGGAGCTAAAAGCCGATATTGTGATGAGGCAGTCTATCGATTTAAATTGTACAGTGCTCAGAAAGACGTGACAGAATCGGCGAGTGAGTGGGCTGCACGCTTAAGAGGATTAGTGGTAGGCTGTGAGTTCGGCAGCAAGCTAAAAGTATGCAGCGGCGTCCTCAATGAGTCGACGTTGTCGATCGACTGTGTTTATCGACACTCTCGACCGAGTGTTTACGCGGCAATCAACTTTGTTGATCGACAAAAGATGTCGATCGACGTGTCGACTGGTTTTCCATGCTCTGTCGGTAAAATCAAAGGGTAGTCGAGTCGAATCCGAAATGTGGACGTGCATTCGACCTTCGACATTTAAAAATACAGTAAAAATAATTCAGCGTGCGGCGTAGTCTGCCTCATCTAAAGTCTCGTGTTTTGTACTTGTCGGCAAAATGGAATGGGAAAAAGAAAAAGTGATTGCATTTATTGAAGCTCACAAATTAAAAACAAATCTATGGAACACTAGAAGCAAATATTATAAAAACCGAAACACGAGACACGATGCTTTGATGGAAATTGCCAGTGAATTTAATATAGAAAAGCAGGTGGTAGAACAAAAAATAAAAAAATCTTCAAAGCCAGTTAGCAAGAGAAATAAAAAAACAAAGGATGGCAATAAATCTGGCAGTGACACGGAGGATGTATACAAAAGTAAATGGTTTGCTTATGAAAGTTTAAGATTTTTAATGCGTCATCTTCGTCACATATTTTCGTTTCGACTGTCGACAAATATTCTGCCTACTTGGTGTGGATATGCGAAGCTTTTTCGATTTGTCGGGCGACAGAGTCGATCGACAATGTCAACTCAATGAGGACGCCGCTTAAGAGACAGATTTTTGTTCGGTTTCGGCAAGGGACCCGTGTTGGACCGGCTTATGGAAGAAGATGTAAGCGCCGATCTCGAAAAAATGGTCAGTTAGCAGCTTCCAAGATGGCTTGGAAGCTTGAAAACCAAGACAAGGCAAAAAACATTCCTAAAGTAAATAATGATGATGACGCTAACCTTTTTAATACATCAGATAAAAATATTTTCGATTTGCAAAGCACAAATACGGATATTTTAGAGGATTTATTTACGTTAAAGGTATTAGTACACAATCATTATTTAGCATTTCAAATTGATACGGGTAGTAGTGTTTCTTGTTTGTCTAAGGAGTGTTATTTAAAATGTTTTTCTAATATTTTTATAAAAAAAACAAATAGACGTTTTATTTTTTATAACGGGGTGCAAGTAGAGCCGGTGGGGGTAATAAATTTGAAAATTTCATATAACAATAAAGAAAATTATTTAGATTTTTTTATTATGGAAAATGGAAGTCCGCCTTTGCTTGGTAGGGATTTTCTGGTAATATACAGGGTGTCCAGAAACTACCGACAAACGAAGACAGGAGATTCCTCAGATAATTTTAAGACCCAAACAAAAATTGGTATGCACATTTACTTTTTAGAGATGGATCGATTACATCCATGGCGAATTTCTAGTACCGGTCATAGGCGTCCGTTTTGGGTAGGGCAACGGTTATTTTATCGCATAACTTTTTTGTCTTTAACTTTTATGCATTTTTGACACTGGATTATTAAATTGTGCGGTATTCTAGAACTAAAAGGTACTCTTGCTTTAAGTCGGTAGGACACACCGTTTTCTAGAAAAATCGATTTGAAAGTTTTTCGTTTTTGGAATTTGAAAAAACTTAAAAAAAACGATGTATTTTACCAACATAAAGTAAGAGTAACTTTTAGTACTCGAATACATCATAATTTAATAATCTAGTGTCAAAAATTCTGAAAAATTAAAGACAAAAAGTTATGTTATAAAATAACTGTTGACCTACCCAAAAAGGACGCCTATGAGCAGTACTAGAAATTCGCAATTAATGAAATCGATTTATCTCTGGAATATAAATAAATGTACCAGTTTTCGTCTTTCTAAACAGTTTTTTTTTAATTCAAAATGCGAAAAATTTTTAAATCATTTTTTCTAGAAAACGGTGTGTCCTACCTACTTGAAGCAAGAGAGCAAGAGTACCTTTTTGTACTAGAATACCTCACAATTTAATATGCCAGTGTCAAAAATGCATAAAAGTTAAAGATAAAAAAGTTATGCGATAAAATATCCGTTGCCCTACCCAAAACGGACGCCTATGATCGGTACTAGAAATTCCCAATAGATGGATTAGATTTATATCTGTAAGATAGATAAGCGTACCAATTTTTGTTTTTCTAAAAAGAAGCGTTCTGGAGGTATTTAGAAAAACTAATTACAAGACGCCATCTTCAAAGAGCTCTAGCTCCCTTAGGAAGCATTTTCGGACTAAGTGAATTGGGTTAAATTGTCTTAAAATTATCTGAAGAATCTCCTGTCTTCGTTTGTCGGTAGAGTTTCTGGACACCCTGTATAATTTAAGCTTATCAGTCATAAATAATATAAAACAAGGTAACTTAAATGGCAAAAATATTGAAAGTTTAGTAAAGAAATATAATGACATTTTTTCGCCTGGATTAGGTAATTTTAAAAAAAGGGTTAGTGAAAATTAATTTAAAAAATCCCAATGTAACTCCAAAATTTGTAAAGGCAAGGCCTATACCTTTTGGCATTAGGCAACAAGTTGAACAAGAACTAAATCGTCTTTTGTCTTTAGGTATTATATCACCGACGGATTACAATCCCTGGGCTACACCGATAGGTGCCGATAGTACCGGTATTCAAGAAAAATGGGCGAATTAGGATCTGCGGTGACTTCAAAGTAACAGTCAACCCTGAAATAGAGATCGATCAGCACTATATGCCAAGAATAGAAGAATTGTTTGCAAAGCTTCAAGGAGGCAGGGAGTTCACCAAGTTAGATTTGTCACAAGCTTTTCAGCAAATAAGTCTGGATGAGGGATGAGGGCAGTAAAGTATTATTAACTATTTCTACTCATTTAGCTAGGTCTTTTTAAATTTAATCGTTTAACTTTTGGCATAGCATGCGCACCAGCTAAATTTAAAAAAATTATGGATGCATTATTTAATGGAGTTGCGGGTTGTGTAGTTTTTCAAGATGATATTTTAATAACGGGAAGAGATAAAAAAAGTAATTTAGAAAATTTAGAGAGAGTTTTATCTATTTTACAAAATGCAGGGTTTAAATTAAATTATGATAAATGTATTTTCTTTTCAAAAAGTGTTGAATATTTAGGATTTGTTATTGATTCTGAGGGGTTACACCCATCTAAAGATAAGACCCTAGCCATTGATAACACACCGAGGCCAACTAAAGTTAAAGAACTCCAATCATTTTTAGGAAGCTATAATTTTTATAGTAAGTTTGTTAAAAATATGTCGACTATTTTAAATCCTCTATATAGATTGTTATAAAAGAATGTTTCTTGGAATTGGACTGAAGAATGCGAGGTAGCATTCAATCAAATTTAAAAAATTTTAAAATCTTCTCAAGTTTTAGTACATTTCGATCCGAATTTGGAGCTTAGACTAACATTGGATGCTTCTATAGAAGGTGTTGGGGCTGTGTTAAGTCATAAGTTCCCAAATTCGGAAGAAAAACCTATTGCCTTTGCGTCCAGAACGCTATCAACTTCTGAACGTTCCTATTCTCAAATCGAAAAAGAGGGATTAGCAGTAATTTTTGGAATTTTAAAATTTAGTCAATATTTATATAATAAAACATTTATTTTAGTTACTGATATGAGGCCACTCTTAACTATTTTTGGTCCGAAAAAAGCAATACCACAATTTTCAGCAAATCGTCTAAGGCGATGGGTAATTATTTTATCGGGATATCAATACGAGATACAGTACGTTTTAAGTGGAAAAAACAGTGCAGATTGGCTATCACGGTTACCGATTAAAAATAGTAAAGATCTTTTATTAAGTGATTCGGTTGAATTTGATTATGTAGGTACTGTAATTTTGTAGAGTCAAGATTTAAAATTAAATTTCGAAAATATTAGGCAAGCTACCAATGCGGATGATCTGTTTACTAAATTAAAAAAAAATATTACAAATGGATGGCCTAAGAAAGTAAAGGAGGCTCAGTTGAAACCATTTTTTGTTAAAAGATATGATTTTTGTATTAAACAAGATTGTATAAAAAATTAGCAAGTCATGCGAAGCTTGTACGATTCATTCTAACAATCCCCAAAAAGCGAAAAAATAATACCCTGGTCGTGGCCAAAAGGTCCATGGGAAAGAATACATCTAGATAATTTTGAGCTAAAACGAAAATATTACTTAGTTATTGTAGATGCATTCTCAAAATGGTTGGAAGTTTTCGAAATGTCAAGTATAAATTCTGTGTGCACAATTAAAGTACTTAGAAGTGTGTTTGTTAGATTCGGCCTGCCATTAACGTTAGTTTCAGATAATGGTAGATCATTAGTTTCTGAAGAATTTGAGTATTTTTTGACACAAAATAACATTAAACACTTAACTAGTCCTCCGTACTCTCCCTCCTCCAACGGGGCTGCAGAAAATTCTGTCAAAACTGTTAAAAGCGCGATTTTTTTATTTTATTTAGCGTATGGACAAAAGCGCGATTAAAAAAGGTCTTGAATCTCGTAACACTGGAGATACTCATTTGGCATTAGTTAGATTTTTGTTTGACTACCGTAACGCACCGCATGTTTCTACTGGTGTTAGCCCAGCGATGCTCATGTTCGGTAGACAGTTAAGAAATAGGTTTTCAACTCTTTTGCCATCAGAACACACAATTACAAATAAAGGCTTAAACACTGTTGAAATACGCAAAAGGGTCGAAAACGTACAGAATAAGCAAGTAGAATATAAAGGTGGTAAAAATAATATTAACTTTGAAATATGAGAAACAGTTTTAGTAAAAGATTATAGAAATGTTATTTATCTTGTTATATTAAGGAAAAAATTGTAAAAATTTTAGGTAAGCGAACTTACTAAGTTGAAATGATCGATTTGCAAAAAACTTGGAAAAGGCACACCAATCAAATCATAAGTAAAAATGTATACCATTTTTATTCAGTTGCAATGCGAAGGCAAAACAATCTTACTTTTCAATTAGAATACGGAGCGCAGTCCAGTCCTCTGAATCGCGATTTTCGGCTCTTATTGGAGCCTCATCGGAAAGAACGTAGGCACTGTTCTCCATACCCCAATTGACTAGCGTCGGGAGTTTTTCCCACCCATTGCAACCGAAGTGAAGGTATTAGGTGACTAGCGTCATCTGGCAATTAAAAGATGAAGTTAGTTTTCAATCCTAATAGCAAAATTAATAATATTGAAAATATTAAAAATATTACAAAAAATTTTTAAATTAAAAACTTATTGGTACATTTCCCTGGTGACACCTCCAAGGCTTCTACAATTTGCAAGCCAAATGGATGCTGCAGTGAAGACAAAGGGAAGGAATTCTACACTATGCAATTCACATCCGCCGTCTGCAGCTCGGTAAAGTTCCAACGGAAAATGCACCTGGTTACTCTACGGAGTAATACGACTATAAAATAAAAATATATACCAATTATATTCATTCAGCTAACGAGGTTCAAGAATTCGATAAATCTGACGAATGTCAAAAGATTGAATTAAAAGAAAACCTTGCTGAAAATTTTGCTAAAGACATTCCTCAAATTTCACAGCCTTCCTCAGAAAATAACTTTAATGAACACGACAATCAAAACACGCCAATTTTAAGACGCTCTAAGGGCCGGTTGTTCGAACGCTAATCAAAAATGGAATCCACTGATCATTATCAAATATTTAATTACAGTTATATTTGATTAAGCGTACTTCTGACAGATGTCACATTTTGAGGTTATGTTGACTGATTTATTTTATTATTTTGGTTTTAATTTGAAATAAACCATAATTAAACTCTTTCTGGTGTTAATTTCTTGTTTTTACTTAAAAATCAATAATAATAATAAGCCATTTTTAATAATTTAAGAGCTGCGGCTATATTTTAATTACTGCTTTACCTACAATCAATGAATGATTAGTGTTTTACATGTATTTTTGATGTCTCGATTTGATTCCCATCAAGAAAATTGATTACAATAAACTGCTTGATTATAATCAACTTCTTGATTAGCGTTCGAACAACCGGCCCTAAACGTAATAAAAATAAATGATTGCTGAAACTTATTAAAATTTGATGTTTATATATTTTGTGTTTGTTACGAAACTGTACCTATTTATTTATTATATTAGGCTGATAAGGTTATATGATAAAAGAAAATATATATAGGTATAGGAAACATTGAATCGTTTTTTTATATAAAAATATTGGACTCTAGATAAGTACAACATTATAGTTAAGTGAAGGATATATATTTTTTTGTATTTACAGACTCTGAAATTAATATAAAGTGTAACAAGTGTCACTGCTCATTTTGACATCAGTGACCATCCCACTCCACTGTAGTAATATATGTAATATAAGGAAATTGTAACCTGTATCTCTCTCTTGTATGTTACTTCATTTTAACAATAAAACTAGTCCGTTAAATGTCCTGCTTTTATTTAAAGTAGTAACGTATCGAGCACATATCCCAGAGAGCAATATAAACTTGTTTCAAACTTGCAACAAGTTTGATACATCAAACATGAAAGCTTGCTGCAGGTTTGCCATGGCAACTTTGCAAGCTTGCAGCAAGTTTAATGCCTGGTTGCACCAACAGATCTTAAGCTCCAGCTTAGCTAAGCTCTACTTATAGATAGGGCCTCCTTGAATATTACTTACGTTGCACCATAATTTTAGATTCTTACCTTATTATCAATTACATCTATTATTATATTATGGTATTCTTATTGTAATATATTATAATTATATTATATTAATTCTTATGATATTCTCGACTTAAGCTTAAGATCTGTTGGTGCAACCGGGCATAAATCAAACTTGCTAGTTGGAGTGTGACAAACTTGCATAAAGTTTGTTTTTTCAAACTTGACACAAACTTGCTTAAGGTTTGTTTTGACATACTAGCCACAATTTGAATAAAACAATGTGAATAAAAAATACGATACCATTTTATATATCTATTTATCCAGTAATCACTCAACTAAAATACAATCTATTGTCTAAAATTATTTATTGGAACTTACATTAAACCCGTTAGCTTCAGATTCCGATGCTCAGTTTTGTCTCAGCTCTGAAACAAATAAAAGAAATTGTTATAAAGTCTTGCTGTGTGAACAGAATTAATATTTGCTATTAAAAGAGATAAAAACATGTTAAAGTAACAATTTTACAATAAAACCTAAAACTTATTTATAAATAATATATTAAAATATGTTTATTTTAGATAGTATGTATGTAAATACAGTTTTAGAATCTACGCAAAATATAAAAAAACTTACCTCAATATCACCAAAGCAAAAAGAATGCCAATCTGTACCTAATCACCACAAGCAGGTGGGTCTATGAAAAACTGAAGAAAACAAGCTTCAGCTTAGTAATTAAAGTAATAGTCTCGGAGAATTATACGGTAAATGTTGTAAAAAAATCAAAGAAAAATATCAACATAGGATAGGACATACCTAAGCACAAATTATCACCGCTTGACAGGATGGCAGGTTACTTTTCCCGTGTTGCCAGCTGTCGAGGAGTAAGCTTTTTCCCTCAACGTACCTTAAAAATTCCCACTTTTATGATAAAATTCCGTCCTATGCTCCTATTTAAAAAATCTGTGAAAATATGTTGAATTATTTTCAAATATTTTGATTTTTATAAATATTTTACAATTTGGACTGGAGCAAAGATTCCCTTAAGGCCGCGTCCCACCATCAAATAATTTGATCCAATTGGTTTGAGCAAACTGAAAGTGACAGTTAGTGACGTCACATCCTGAGTGTTCATTGTGGATAATAATGAAAAATTTTAATTTTAAATAAAGTACAAACAAGTTAGACAACTCAATACAAAAAATTTGATCAAACTAGACTGATAGTGAGAGCACAGATTTTTAGAATTTCAAAAAAACTGCAATTGTGACGTCACTTTGACGTACTTCCGGAGTTTGCTCAAACTGTTTGATCAAATTATTTGATGGTGAGAGGCGGCCTTAACTCACCACCAAGATCCATGACCCCCCCCCCCCCCCCAAAAAAATTGCGTATCCGCCACTAGCTGTAGTGGTCCGTTCTGTTGCCGACCGATTCGATCTAATAAGCGCAGACCTTTAAGCAATATTTGTGAAAAGTATCTTAAAATAACATTTAAGATTGCACCATGAAAAATTTTTAATAGTCCTGCGCAGTAACATGGAACGTATTATTTCGTTACCATGAAACGTTAATTTTATAGTAACGTGATCGCTACATGACTGTTCTTCGTTGTGTTGGAACAAACATATATTATGCAATGAGCATTTAATGATGATCGTTATGATACAAGTATGAGGGAATGTCATAGAATACGATTGTTAGAATTTCAAAAAAACTGCAATTGTGACGTCACTTTGACGTACTTCCGGAGTTTGCTCAAACTGTTTGATCAAATTATTTGATGGTGAGACGCGGCCTTTATAAGTCAACTTTTTCCCTTTTATGTTGAAAATTCTCGCAGAAAGGGAAATTTACCACCGGTGGCAATACTCTCGTTTTCGTGGGCGTGACATCAGTCAGGGTAACGAACGAAACCGAACCGACCGTAACGTGTAAGTCAACCAAATAGATGGCACGCATGACGTGGCTTTGCAACTGTACGCTTGCAGCAAAGTTGCTATAAACTTGAATCATCATCTTTGTCATAACAATATTGCAGCAAACTTGACACAAACTTGCCTCGTCATATTTGACGCAGCAATTTAAAATCAAAGAAGAATCAAACTTGCCACAAATTTACATGCTATCTGGGGTATGTGTGTGTGTCAGCAGAATAGTTGGGGCTGATACATTACAATCATCATCAGGGCTTTTCATTCCGGGTGGAATATTTGCCGCTCTTACTTAGAGCTCTCTGATTCGCTTATTGCGGTGAATCACTCCGCATTCCACTTGTATGTTGTCAAACTTTGTTATTTTATATACATATACATTGATTTATTACAATTAAGATTAAAACATTTGAATAGTTCTGCTTCTCTCCCCTTAATAACAAATATTTTTCTATCAAACAAACACTAAACATATCAAAATAGCGTGTACCAAAATATGCAGTCACTGCGCACGCTAGATAATGACGTCACTGGTTTGATGAAGTTTAGTTCGCGTGTACCTAACTTTTTTATTTGCGTACACGTTAGCGTGTACCTAGACACAGCGTATAATAATCAATGTAGCTCTTTAAAATCTAATATTTTTTATTTGTAGTTTAAAGTACTTAATATGTATGTAAATAAACAATATGTAATCAATTCATAAAAAAATAAGCCGATAAACTATTTTAAAAATGGGGTACGCTAAGACCCCACGTCACCTCACCAGTTAAGGGTTAAAACAAATCCTACACTTGTAAGGGTTTTCCCCCAGTGTGCATCCTCAAATGTCTTTTCAAATCACTTGCTTGACGAAATTGCTTAAAACAAATCTCGCACTTGTATGGCTTTTCTCTAGTATGGACTGTCAAATGTGTTTTCAAATTACTTGCTTGACTAAATTGCTTAAAACAAATCTCACACTTGTAAGGTTTCTCTCCAGTATGTATCCTCAAATGCTGTTTGAGATGGTTTGTTTTACCAAATTCCTTAAAACAAATCTCACATTTTTTTATTTGTTTTGGAGGTTTTTTTCCAGTGTGCATTCTCAAATGTCCTTTCAAATTACTTGTGTCACTAAATTGCTTAAAACAAATCTCGCACTTGTACGGTTTTTCTCCAGTATGTATTCTCATATGTTTTTTCAAATCAAACAATTGCTTAAAACAAATCTCGCACTTGTATGGTTTTTCCCCAGTGTGCACCCTCGAATGTCTTTTCAAATGATCTGCTTTACTAAATTGCTTAAAACAAATCTCACACTTATAAGGATTTTCTTCAATGTGTGTTTTCAAATGTCTTTTCAATTGACTTGCTTGACTAAATTGCTTAAAACAAATCTCGCACTTATGAGGTTTTTCCCCAGTGTGCATCATCAAATGTCTTTTCAAATTACTAGCTTTACTAAATTGCTTAAAACATATGTTGCACTTATCAGGTTCTTCTCCAGTGTGAACTTTCAAATGTTCTTTCAAAACATAAGCTTGACGAAATTGTTTAAAACAGATCTCACACTTATAAGGTGTTTCCCCAGTGTGCACTCTGAAATGTGTTTTCAAAGTACTTGCTTCACGAAATTGCTTAGAACAAATTTCGCACTTATGAGGTTTTTCTTCGGTGTGTAATCTCGAATGTCTTTTTAAATGACTTGCATTACTAAATTGCTTAAAACAGATTTCACACTTGTACGGGTTTTCTTCAGTGTGCATTGTTAAAAAATGATCTTTCAAATTATGTTTTAGAGAAAACCGCTTAAAACAAATCTCACACTTGTAAGGTTTTTCTTCAGTGTGTGTTCTCAAATGTCGTTTGAAATGACCTGCTCGACTAAATTGTTTAAAACAAATCTCGCACTTTTTTGTTTGTTTTGGAGGTTTTTCTCTAGTGTGAACCCTCAAATGTCTTTTCAAATGACTTAATCTATTAAATTGCTTAAAACAAATTTCACATTTATAAGGTCTTTTTTTAGTCACAACTTCCATGTTTTCATTTAGTGTTTTTTCTTCAGTGTGACGACTCATGTCATTTCCTTTGCAAGATGAATCTTCAATGAGTCTCTCCATAATTTCCATTTTGGTTTCATCTTGGGAATAACCTAAAATACAAAACAGTTAGAGTCCTTTTCATGAGCATTTTTCAGTGCGTCACAGTTTTTCGATTTCTTTCTAACGCATTAAATTGTATGTGACAGAAAAAAAGGCACGTCTGTGATTACAGACATTTATAACATTTATTCTAGTTATTCTAGTTGTCGATAGATGGCGCTATAATCGAAGAAAAAATTATTTATGAAGTATATAATACATCTACGAATATAATATGTACAATTTATAAGACTATACATATACATATCAAAGAAAATACATATTTATAAATGCAATAAACACAATTGATTTGTTTTTATGCCAAATTGTAAATAAAATGTGACAACTGTCAGATTTAACTAAAATGCCAAAGGGGCATTTAAATCAAAGCGAACACGAACTAACGAACGAATTCGTTCGTTAACTTTATTGTATTTGTACAGCGAATCGAGCACTACCGAACGAACTAAAAAAAAAAATAATTTAAAAAAAATAACCGAAAAAATGCAAACTATCGACCTATATCTCTTATTCCGCATATTTCTAAAATATTTGAATTATTATTGAAAAATAGGCTTACAGCATATATCAAAAAATATAATTTAATTTCCCCTCACCAATTTGGTTTTAAGCAAAATACTTCCACCCAAGATGCCATTTTGAATTTAACATCTAAAGCATATGAAGCACTTAACAAAAATAAAGTTTGCTTATGCGTATTTCTTGATTTGGCCAAAGCTTTTGACACTGTTAGTCACAATAACCTCTTACAAACCTTAGAGAAAATTGGTATAAGAGACAACTGTTTACAATTATTTAGAAGTTACCTCTCTGAGAGACAACAGGTAGTAAGGGTATCCGAAGTAATAAGCGGACAAAGAAGTATAACATATGGAGTGCCACAGGGAACAGTATTAGGTCCTGTCCTGTTTAATCTATATATAAATGGATTATTTTCATTACAGAGTACAGGGCATATAATTGGGTTTGCTGATGATACAGCTATTATTTATGATGCTGAGAATTGGTATGAATTAAAAACAAAAGCAGAATGTGATCTACAACTAATAAAAGAATGGTTTGACTACAAAATACTAACAATCAATTTTAAGAAGACTGTTTATCTACCAATATTTAACTCTAACTTGACCACTGATCTTTTCAAACCCCTTCAAATATCACATAATAAACAAAATTTTTATATTAAACCCGTAACAAATGTTAAATATCTAGGAGTTTTTATAGATACACATCTAAAATGGGACTTTCACATTAAATATATCATTAAAAAGCTACAGTTTATCCTGTATAAGTTTAAACATATTAAAAAACACATACCTAATATATATCTTCGCACACTATATTACGGACTAGTAGAAAGTCATCTCCGTTATGGTATACTGGCTTGGGGAAGCGCCCTAAAAACACACATTCTCCCACTGGAAATCATACAAAGAAGATTTCTGAAAATTATTATGTCTAAACCATACACCAACTCTACAGATAGATTATATAAGGATAGTAATATATTTGACTTTAAACAATTATACTTTCTTTGTGTGTCTTTAAAATATCACACCATGAAAACAGACAACAATTTACCATCACATGAGCATGATACAAGAGGAAAACACCTTTATATGATTCCGAAAATGACAAAGTCTTTCTGTCAAAGAAGTTTTCTATTTCTAGCCCCAAAAATATATAATCATATCCCCAGTGATATCAAAAATACTAAGAATGTTCTTCTATTTAAAAAGAAATTAAAATCATTTCTGATGGAACAAACAAGAAATTTTTGTGACATCATTATAGTAGCTTGAATTTACATAAATTAAAAAACAAAAAAAATAAATGAAACTCTAGGGTCACTACCAATTTTTATACCTATATTTCAAATTTTATATTGTTTTAAACTAATTTATTTTGCTTATTATTTTTATCATATTTAATAAAACATGCGTATATACACCATTCTTCAAAAATATTACTAACTAATTGACCCATACATAATTGTTTAAAAAAAAAATTATTCGTGCTTTATTGTTAAACTAAGTATTTATTTTATTGTTTTCATTATATTATTTATTCTACGTATCATATTTACTAAAACATAACTGTGTATTTACAATTAAAAAAACGTACCTATTAGGCTATTGATTATGTACTATAGAAAGGAACTACAACGTTAACGGGGTTTTATTATTTCATATGGTCAATGAATCTCTATATATGAAAAAACCGCGGAGTGCTACCATTTAAAGGGGTGCGTTTTTGAGAAATGGATGAATTAGTCCCTGGGCACAGGTTGCATTAGGGTGAGTTCTGTGCACTTTTGGTACAAACACGTCTACATAAAAAATTTTCCTGGTTAAATTTCCTATCTAAATATAACTTTTTAAAGTCAAAGATACTTTTTTTTACAAAAATATATTCAAAAGAAAAAGCACAAAGAAACCCAAAAGAAAGAAATTTTGTTTTTTGTCCCATAACTTTTGTCCACGGGGATATAGGTATAGATATTGCTTCACGAAAAAAAAACTTACATATTTTATCTTTAAAATGATGTTTGGTAGAGGTCATTAGGATTTACAGTTTTCGAAATATGATTTTTCAAAGTTCGCCACTCACAGCAATTTTGGGCAATTTTCCTTGTTATTTCGCAAATATTGCTCTGTAACTTTTTTCTACGTAACTTTAGACATATGCAATGGTACAAGTAAGAGGAATAGAAATCAATTACCTTTAAAATGTTCTACCGTATAATGTTGTACGACTTCTTTTAAAGAGGTTATCGTTTTCAAGACTTTATACTTTTAACGAGTTTTTATATTTCTTATGATTATTTTTTAAATTTCTTATTATAACTTTTTTTACATTTAGGTATATATTATATAATAAAAAAGAAAGCTTATTCTGTTTACTTTAAAATGATGTATTATAAAAAATTCTAGGATTATTTTTGAATAAGATATGCTTTTTCAAAATGTAATAAGTACTTGTAACGATTTTTGATTTTAGGATTATTTTTTAAATTCCTCATTATAACTTTTTTATGTGATTGTGTGTTATGATTGAATCTTGTTTTTTATAGGTAATACTTTGGATCCACTTGACTCGGGCGGGCAAACTTAAAAATATGGATTAATTCCAATATTTACTGTCAAAGCTCCTGCACCACAAGCGTTGCTTGAAAAAATAGCATGTAAATGTACCAAAGGATGTACAAAAAACTGCGGTTGTAGGAAGATAGGAATTAGTTGTTCAATATTCTGCAAAGGGTGCATGTGCATGGGTACTAATTGTGGGAACTCTAAGATAACTGAGGCACACTGAGGTGTCAGAGGAAGATATTGAAGCTAATGCTAACGAAGAGATGGACTTTGATTTTGAAAATTTTTTAAATGTGAACGCTTAAATAATTTTAACAAAAGTGATGTTTTCTAAGACTAATTTTTATGTAATTTTTGTAAAAGAAATAATTTTAAATAATACAGGTAAAAAAAAATCAAAGAATCACTCGGTTTCCATTACATATTTAAATATAGATGATACACCATTTTAAAGAACAGAAAGTAAGCTCTCTTTATTGAGCAATATATAGTATATTCATGTACAAAAAAAAGTTATAATGAGAAATTTCAAAAATAATCGTAAATATAAAAAAATAATATTTTTTATATTATGTATTATATAATATATAATATATTATATAATATTATATTATATATACTATATATAATCTCATATTATATGATATATAATATATTATGTAATAATATTATTTTATTTTTATATCATATTTTAAAAAATCGTTAAAAGTATAAAACCTTGAAAAACCATAATCTCTTTAAAAAACGTCGTATAACGTTATACAGTAGACCATTTTAAAGGTAATTTATTTCTATTCCTATTACGTGTACCATTGCATATACCTAAAGTTACGTAGAAAAAAATTACAGAACAATATTTGCGAAATAACAAGGAAAATTGCCCAAAATTGCTGTGAGTTGCGAAATTTAAAAAATCATATTTTGAAAACTATAAATCATAATTACCTCTACTAAACAAAATTTTAAAGAAGAATATATAGGTTTTTTTTCTGTAAAGCAATGTCTATACCTACATCCTCGTGGACAAAAATTATGGGACATAAAACAAAATTTCTTTCTTTTGGATTTCTTTATGCTTTTTATTTTGAATATATTTTTGTAAAAAAAAAGTATCATTGACTTTAAAAAGTGATATTTAGATGGGAAATTTAACCAGGAACAATTCTTATGTAGATGTGTTTGTACCAAAAGTGCATAGAACTTACCCTAATGTAACCTGTGCCCAGGGACTAATTCACCCATTTCTCAAAAACGCACCCCTTTAAATGGTAGCACTCCGCGATTTTTTCATATATAGATGTTCATTGACCATACGAAATAATAAAACCCCGTTAACGTTGTAGCTCCTTTTAGCTATCTTATTTTGAATATAATCAATAGCCTATATCTATTTATTGTATTAATATTATATTGTATTATGTTGCTATTTATGTTATTTATGTTATTTACGTTAATATGTTATTATTTATTGTTTTATATCCTATTTACCGAAACAGGTGTATCCACACCTCTCGGAGACCTTCTGGTTAATTTATTCACTTTAGCTGTAAATATCTAAAAAGATTGTACCTACATTTGTATTATTAAAAATTGTATTATTGTTGAATAAATTATTATTATTATCCATATTTAGCCATACGGCTCACACTCCCTCTAAGGGGAAAATTGACTCATCCCAGATACCTACGGTATCAAAAGGATTGAGCTCTGGTGGGACTCTTTCCGTGTTATTGAGCCCTAGGTGACTTGGAATGCAGGTGTATCTCCCAAAAATTTTCGTACACTTCTGGCCGTCGCAAGTAGTACAGCTTTCTGCATGGTCTTATAAAGATGTTCATTGAGACCCAGCTTTTTTATGCTTTCGAGGAGGGTCTTCGGAATGACTCCAGTAGTAGACATAACAATAGGTATCGTCTGGGTGCTTCGCATTCTCCATTGTCTCCGTATTTGAATTTCCAGATCTCTGTACTTGGCGACCTTTTCAGTAAATTTACTACGTAGATTATTGTTGTTAGGTATCGCCACATCAATAAGTGTTGTTTGTCTTGTTAATTTATTAACTATTACGAGATCTGGTCTATTATGTGCCACTGTTTGGTCTGTGAGCACAGTGCGGTCCCAGTATAGCTTGTAGTTGCCATCCTCAAGCATACTCTCAGGGACGTATTGATAATATGGGTGTTTTGGCTTTTAGCAAACCAAATGGAAAAATTTAATAATAATAACTTACCGAGATTTTCTTAGATTTTCTTCGTGTTGTTAAATGTTGAAGCACTATTTTCGGTGGCATTAAGGAAAATGAAGGATGGAATAAAAGAAGGGAACTTACCGAAAATATGTTGTCTGGTATCGTCAATTTGTCTCACGGAAAACACACACAAAATCAAATTAAAATTGTCAAAGTGTACTATACGTTCCGACCGTATGTCTGTTAACGACTGACTGACTTAACATAAAGGACAGAAGATTATGCTTACTTAGAACTGTGTTGCCAAGACGTTCCCGAATTAAAATAAATGAAATATATTCATATTGGCGCAAACATAGCCCCCGCCCTGAAAAACCCATTTTTCAGCCAAATCTGTATGCAATTTGTGCCGAAAACACAATAAAAAAAAACTAGTTCCAAATAAATACTCAAAGGACCAGGCATAAATTAATATACCAAAATTTTCAGAGTTAATTACCGTAACTCAAAAAAAAAATAATCGAAAAAAAATAAATAAATTCTAATGAAAAATACCTATAACTATATACAAAAGATATTACTGTAAATTTATTGATTCGGAAGAGGGCATAACTTCAAAACTGGTCGTGTAAATGTCCCTTTCGAAGTTTTTACAGTAACATTTCTAACAACTCCGTCTTTACCCGTATGAACCTCAGTAACAATGGCCAACGGCCAACAAAGTGTAGGTACATTGTCTACCTTTAAAATAACAACCGTTCCGATTTTAACATTAGGCAAATCTATATTCCATTTTTCTCTAGTTTGTAAGGTAGTCAAATATTCCAAACGCCACCTTTTCCAGAAATCTTGCACCATTCGATCGATTAACTGGAACCTATCTAACCGGTTTATATTTAAATCTGTTAAATCGTCGGCCGGCAAACTTCCTAACGGTGTTAAATTTAAAAAATTTGATGGAGTTAATACCGATATTTGAGATGAATCAGTTGGTCGACGACAAAGAGGTCTCGAATTTAAGATTGCCTCTATTTGAATTAATAGAGTATTTAACTCTTCATATGTTAACAACTGATCCCCTATGACCTTATAGAGATGCGACTTAGCGCTCTTTACATTACTTTCCCAAAGACCCCCGTGACTCGGACTTTGTGGACTTATAAATTTCCATTCCACACCGTTCAAATTTAATTCACATAACAGTGCATTTTGATATTCTTCCGAACTAGCAAACCGATTAATTTCACTTAAAACCGTTTTCGCACAAACAAAAGATGATCCCTGATCAGAATACAAAACCTTGCATGGGCCCCTTCTTGCTAAAAGTCTTTTAAATGCTTGCATAAAATGTGGTGTGCTTAAAGAACTCACCAATTCTAAATGAACCGCTTTTGTGCTTAAACAAACCGCTAATAAACAATACGATTTATGAACCGCCGCATTACGTTTTTTACCTAATGTAATATTTATTGGCCCAAAATAGTCAACCCCTACGTGTAAAAAGGGTTTAGTAGCAGTAACCCTCGATACCGGTAAATCTGCCATGAGCGGTGTCAAAATTTTCGGTTTATTTCTAAAACAACGATTGCATTTAAAAACCCGATTTCTTATAAGATTTCTTGCCCCAAGAATCCAATACTTTTGACGCAATAAAGCTTCAAGCAAATATGCCCCCGTATGCATATAAATTATATGATAAAAATCAACAATCCGTTCAACTAACGTTTCTTTTCCCGGTAAAATTAGTGGATGTTTTCCCGAAAAACTAAGGGATGAATTATTAAGTCGTCCCCCCACCATAAATAAACCGTCTTGTAAAAATGGCCGTAATTTCTTAAGCTGTGTTTTACATTGTTTGTTTTCTTTTATCATTTTTATTTCAGTTTCAAAATGTTTTAACTGAATTAACTGAATTAAATAACATTCTGCTGTTCTTAGCGCAGTAGCCGTAATTAATTTTTGCACAGGAATTAATTTTAACAACATTAAAACCCGAACCGTAATCCGTAAAATTTTATGCCAGCTAGAATGACGTTCAACCAATTCAAGTAAGGGATGAATTTTTTCACCCTGCTTCTCCTCCTCAATAACCAAAACCTTAACCTCCGAAATATCCGATTCTAATATTGAAGAAGGCCAGTCCGATTCCCGTAATTTTATCCAACTAGGACCTTGTAACCAAAGTTCATGATTTATTAATTGTGAGGGTGTCAACCCTCTTGACAAGCAGTCCGCGGGATTATTTTTACCTTCAATATGTTGCCATGAAATATTAGGAAGGTTTTCTTTAATTTGCTGCACTCGATTAGCTACAAAAATATCTTTGGTATTTGCCGAAGTTAACCAACTCACCACCGTGGTCGAATCAGAATACGCAACTAGTTGTGAAATATGAGTAAGTTTGCTATAATTTTCAAATATTAATTTCAGCAAAGATGATAACAACAAAGCCGCGCATAATTCTAGCTTCGGAATGGTCATGGTCTTTTTTAAAGGTGCACATCTCGATTTTGCAGCAACCAGTCCCACACTCACTTCACCGCTAGAATTTACAACCCTTAAATAAACTACCCCACCGTAACCGTCTTGACTTGCATCCGCAAACCCCAAAATCATAATCGGAACATCCCTCATGGCTCCTACATGTCTAGGGACCTCAAATTTTGAAAAATCTTGCCATTCATTGCATACCTTTTCCCATGATTTTTTAATCGTATCCGGGGGTGAGTCATCCCAACCCAATTTTAGTTGCCATAACTCCCTGATCATTAACTTTAAATGCAAAATAAATGGAGCAATCAGACCAATAGGATCATAACATTTTGCAGTAAGAGATAAAATCTTACGTTTTGTACAATTTTTATCGGGGGTTGTTAACCTATAGTTCAAATTTCCTCGTTTGGATCAAATCTCCATAATATTCTTTGAAACCGCCAGTGATCTTGTACTAATTTTATTTGTAAAAACATCTTTTTTAAATCCGAACTCAATGCTACTGGAAAAAGCCGAAAATTTATTAATAAAGTGCATATGTCCGCCTGCAGTTTAGGCCCGCTATGCAATAAATCATTCAAGGAGACATCACTGTCTGAAGGGCAAGATGCATCCAATACGATACGTATAGGTGTACTTAAACTCTCTAATTTTATTACAGGGTGATGACTAATATAATAGGATGTCACAATCTTCTTTTTCCAATAATTTTAAGTATCCTTGATCCAAAAAATCCTGCATAATTTTATTGTAATCCGCACGCAAGCTGTCCGATTTTGTTAATCGTTTTTCCAAGGTTTTTAACCGATTTTCCGCCGAAACCCTTGAATTTTCCAAATTTTTTGGTGAACTTTTAAAAGGTAATGCAACAGTAAACCGGCCCGATATATCCCTGGAAACCGTGGTTTTATAAATATTTTCACATTCTATAGCGTCTAAATCCGGAATTTCCCGTTTTGGAACCTGCTCTAATTCCCAAAATTTTGTCAAAATTTGTTCAACCGATGTTTCTTCCCTTAAAGTGAGCAAATTTATGGGAGTGGAATATTCCGTATCCACCTGACCCATAATAACATACCCGAACGTTGTTTCTAAAGCCGCCCCTAAACCTGAAGAACTCAAAATCCGATTACCGCCGAAAAGAATAGGAAAAAACTGCGCACCGATTATGCCATCGATTGATTTAGGTTCAAAAAACTTATCGTCCGCTAATTGTAAATTTTTAAATTCCGATAAAGTTTGCAAATTTAATTTCGTTTTTGGCAATTTATCTGTAATATGATCAATAACTAAAGCTTGAACATCGTATTTTTTAGTCTGATCAAAACGCGAAGCGATAATAATGTCCGTTACTCCCCTTACCGACTGAGAGTTTTGTCCCAAACCTTGTACCGAAGAATTAATTTTTGTATATCTAAGACCTAGTTTTTTACAACATTCCGTGGTCAAAAGATTACACTGACTACCGTTGTCCAAAATAAACCGCGCCGTTGCATTTTGTAAAGGACTATTTAACACACATACCGTTACCGTTGCTAATAGAACCGTTTTTTCCTGATTTCTACTCAAAAAACTAGAATTTTGAAACGCACAATTAACTGAACCCGAATTGTGGTTATTGGAACCCGTTTCTGGAATACTGACACCAGAATTTGGTTGATTATTTTGATTATTTTCCTTCGCACCCCTTATTTCCGGTTTTCCTGCGCATAAAAGAAAATGATGATTCTTGGCACACTGGGCACACGGTCTTTTTAAGCACTGTCTTACACCATGTGACTGGGAAAAACACAGAAAGCATAAATTATTATTTTTTACCAAATCGTACCTTTGTGTAGGATTCATAGCCTTAAATTTATCACACCTACCCAAAAAATGTGACGTTTTTTTACATAAAACACAAAAAGGCATTCTGTTATTGTTTTTATTCTCATGCTGGCTTACAAAAAATGATTTCGAATTTTTATTTTTATGATAGCCACCGGAGCTAGCCTCTTGTGAGTCACTATTATGCAAAATTTTTGTTTGATCCTTAACAAATTTAATTAAATCCGTGTAAGTAGGAATAACCGTTCCGCGCATGTGATTTTCAAAAGATTTTACCGTTTCCCTGTCCAGTTTTGAGAGTGCATGATAAAGTAAAATAAAATCCGTTAAATCCGGGACATCCAACTTTTTTAAGGCATTAACCGAGGCGTCAAAGATTTCTAAAAAACTGTTTAGATTTTTTTCAGATTCCGATTGCAAGGATTTAAAATTAAAAATTTGTTGTAAATAAGTGTTTGCTAACAACCTTTTATTATGATATTTTTCTAAAAGTGCTTTCCATAACGTGTCATAATTATCCCCAGAAGTAGCTATTCCCGCACAAATACTAAGGGCCGATTCCTTTAAATGTGAAACCAAAAGCCGAGCCTTATCTGCATCCGTCAGCTGGAAATTATCGTGTACCAATGGTTTGTAAATCGAATAAAAAGTTTCCCATTCCTTTGGTTCTCCGTGGAAATCTGGAATAGTGATTTTTGGCAAAAGACTGTGTACATTACACTGTTGTTGTGTACTTTGCTGTAAAGTTGGATTTACAATATTGGTGCTTGGGTTTAATTTTGTATAAGCCGCCCTTGCTTCACAACACATTTCGTTAATAACAGACATCACCTGAAAATCTGGTTTATAGTTTTCATCAACGTCAAACCCGACTGCGTTGATTTCATCCAAAATTTTGAGAATTTCTGTCCTTGTCGAATCCATCGACTGATACAAGTTTGTGAATTTTTTAATGGTTTTATCCGTAGTTAAGTTTTTCGATAAGTCATATAAAGTCTGAATGATTGTATAAAGCGTTTCTTTTTTAGCCGTTAATATTTTAAATTGCCTTTCGTAAGTAGTCATTGTTACTGAAATCAATCCGCAAAATCAGAAAAAAAACAAAGTCTACTTTAAGAAAACTGTAGCATATAACAAACCAGGTCTGAGTATAAATTTTGAATAAAATTAATTAATTATAGAGATTTGTTAAAAAACAAGCCTTCCGGGCAGTTATTATGCAAACTCTTTATTTTGTTTAGAACCGTGAATCAAATTTAGTATTTGTTTACAAAATAATTTTTATTCATACATCCGAATTTTTCCGTAACCGATTGAGTCGAAAAATATTCACGTTTGACAACACCGCAAATATTTAAAAACCTAACTTCTTTCACGCCCGAAGCCCAAGTTGTTCCGAGAAACAAAAACGATACAAATACAAAAATCAGCAAAAAGTTATCACAGAGTTTTTTTTTCCGATACGTGCCGACATTAAATTTTACCGAACAATTTGTTTCTAAATAAGAATATTATTATTTAATAATACAAAACTAAGCAAAGCAAACTCTAAACCTACGCTGAATATCCGAGCTCGAAATTGACCAATTATGTTTTGGCTTTTAGCAAACCAAATGGAAAAATTTAATAATAATAACTTACCGAGATTTTCTTAGATTTTCTTCGTGTTGTTAAATGTTGAAGCACTATTTTCGGTGGCATTAAGGAAAATGAAGGATGGAATAAAAGAAGGGAACTTACCGAAAATATGTTGTCTGGTATCGTCAATTTGTCTCACGGAAAACACACACAAAATCAAATTAAAATTGTCAAAGTGTACTATACGTTCCGACCGTATGTCTGTTAACGACTGACTGACTTAACATAAAGGACAGAAGATTATGCTTACTTAGAACTGTGTTGCCAAGACGTTCCCGAATTAAAATAAATGAAATATATTCATATTGGCGCAAACAATGGGAGATGGTCCGTTTGGAGAAGTCCCAGCTTGATAGCTATCTCTTGATGAAGGATTTTTCCCACTGCGTCATGCCGTTCCTTGTATTCAGTTGCAGCAAATGCCTGGCAGCCCCCTGTAATATGTTGGATGGTTTCTTGGGCTTGACATCCATATCGGCATCTGTCGTTTTGAACCTGAGGGTCTTTGACGATATATTTCAGGTAATTTCTGGTTGGTATAACCTGATCCTGAATGGCTAGTAATGAACCTTCTGTTTCAGGGAACATCTTTCCCGATGTCAACCAGTAGCTCGACGCTGTATTGTCGACATAGTCTTGGCTGACCTCATTGGGATGTCGCCCGTGCAGAGGTTTCCCATCCAGGCGCGCAGTTTTTCGTCCTTAGTAAGGTGGTTTATGCGCATTTCTGGTTCCCTCAGTTTAATCGGTGTTGTGTCATCTACTGCGCAGATAGCGCGATGTAGAGTAGATGTTTCAGCCTGCATCTGAAAATAAGATCTTAAATTATCAATTTGTTTGTCTAATTGCTCACCTATATCCATAAGTCCTCTTCCTCCTAAATTCCGTGGTAATGTAGTTCTTTCTACTGCGCTTTTTGGATGGTGTTTTTGTGCCTTTGTGAGGTGCGTTCTTACTTTTCGCTGAAGATTTTCTATGTTCGTTTTTGTCCACTTAACAATGCCAAATGAATAGCTAAGCGCGGAACATGCATAGGTGTTTAGTGCCTTAAACAAATTTCTACTGTTAAGGTGTGAGCGAAGCAGCTGTTTTACCCTTCGTATAAACTCAGTAGTTATCTCTGTTTTCATTTGTTTATGGTCAATTCTCCGCGCTTGCTTTACTCCAAGATATTTGTACATATCGTTTTCACCCATGGCCACGATGTTCTGGCCATTTTGCATATCGAATCCTCCGGGCTGTACTTTTCCTCTGACTATATTTAAAATACGGCACTTGTCTAGTCCGAAGTGCATGCTAATATCATTAGAAAAAGTTTCTACAGTTTTTAGCATCTCATCGAGTTGGTTTCGAGTGGAAGCCATTAATTTCAAATCATCCATATACAATAAATGATTAAGCTTCGCCACTACATTGTTGTTATTTTTGATGCTAAAACCTGCGTCTGTGGAGTTCAATAGCTGAGATAGTGGGTTCATAGCTAGACAGAACCACAGTGGACTCAACGAATCTCCTTGAAACAGGCCCCGGCTGATTGCGATATTTTCAGTTTCGATGTTATTTTCACCAGGTATTTGAAGGTGAATTCTAGTCTTCCACTCCGTCATTATATGCTCTAAAAAGGTCACTATATTATCATCGACTTTATATATTCTCAATATATCTATAAGCCATTCATGCGGCACTGAATCAAAGGCCTTCTTGTAATCAATGAAGGCAGTAAAAAGATTCCTCTTTTTGGAATATGCCTGGTTAGAAATGACTGAGTCGATGATGAGTTGTTCTTTGCAACCCATGGAACCCTTAGCGCATCCTTTCTGTTGAGGCTCTATGATATTGTTCAGAGCACAGTGTTGGTAGATACGCCGGGCTACACAGGATGTGACCAATTTATACAAAGTTGGAAGACAAGTAATTGGGCGGTATTTGGCTGGATCTTGAGTATTATTTTGATCCTTCGGAATTAAATAAGTGGTTCCCTGAGTTAGGAATGATGGTATATCCTGCGGATTAGAAATAACATGATTAATAAGTGTTGATAAGCATTCATGAACACTCCAAAACTTCTTGAGCCAAAAGTTTTGAACTCCGTCTGGTCCAGGAGATTTCCAGTTATGAAGCTCTTTGATGGTATTTGAGACTTCTTCAGTAGTGAAGGGTTCGTAAAGGGTGGTATTGTAGTGTTGGCAGTTCTGTGTCGTATCTTCTATCCATCCAGCATTGTTGTTAAGAGCAGCTGGCGTGGAAAGTTGATTTCCCCAAAACTCACGAATTTCTTCTTGGCTTGGGTAAGTCTTATCGACACGTTCTACAGTGGAATTGAGTTTTCGATAGAACGCCTTTTCAGAACTTTCAAAAAGAGCATTGTCGCTTTTGCGGTTGTTACTAACTTTGTACCTCCTTAGTCGTTCTGAATAAACGGAGAGTTTTTGTTTTAATGTATCCAGACACTGATGAGCTGTGTTGCTTTCTGGATCATATCTTGAGTGTCTTGCGGTAGTCAGCATTATTTCTTCAACTCTTCTGATGACTTTTCTACTTGTTACACCTCGTATGTATTCTGTGATTATACCAATATCCCTACGTAATAATTCGATCTTTCCGAGCAGTCTTTTTTCCCAGGGTGCAATTCTGTTACCAGTTCTTTCGTTATTAGTAACCCGTCGTGTTCTGATCTTAACGCCCATTACATTAGCAATTGCTGTTGCTGCACAGTTGATTAACATATGCAAATATTCCAGCGTGTGAGCTTCTACGACATAGTTGGGTAGGACTTCAGTGTTCACAATTTGTAACAGCGCACCTAGTTTCTTACAAGAGTTTATTCGTGGTAGCGGTGGTCTGCTAAGTGGGTTTGTTCCATTAAACTCTTGTACGGCACGAGCCATTTCGTTTGCTAGACTATCGCGCAACTCGTTGTTTTCCTGTTGTGTATTGTCAGGTTGAGTTTCTGGTATGGGAATCTCAGGAATCTGCTCCTCAAGGATTTCATTAGGGACTTGATCTAAAACTAGCTCTTGGTTATTAATCTCCCGTTCGACTTCGCTTTTGATCGTATTGCGTCTAGTCTCTGGGATACGGTTGTTTCTTATGATTACCCGGTATTGATCTGATACTCTTTGCTCCGATACTTGAATATCTGGGTACTCCCTGCAAAATTCGGCATACAGCTGTTGTCTGTAGCCGATCGTTTCTTGACCGAGGTTTGTCACCTTATAATAGAAGCGCAAAATGTTTTCGTTAATGGACACAGTCCATTTCATGCGCTGCCTCGGTCGTCCCGCTTGAGTGAGCGCCGGCTGATGTTCCAGCGCAGCACCTTCAGCGAGTGGAGCTCTTGCTGTTGTTTGGCTCGCTTGTGGTTGTTGTTCTGGTTGTTGGGCTGTAGCTGTTTGTGTGACAGGGGTCCGCCTCCTCAACACCCTGCCACCGACGTCCCGCATGCTGTCACGTCCAGTGCCGGCTCCAGACGTGCCCTGGCGATCCCCAGGCAGCGATCCTAAACATAAATTATTTATCTCCATTCTCATGGGTGTGCATTTTATACCTACTGCCAGGTGTCAGTTTTTGTTCCACGGCAAGTATCCCTGCTACTCTCTGGGTATTGGCGCTACGAATACCCAGAAAGCATCCCCCATTCGCAGGGGGCCGCGCCTGATAGAAGAACTGACAAAAAAAACTCCCACAGGTTATCCAGATTTAGCCATACGGCTCACACTCCCTCTAAGGGGAAAATTGACTCATCCCAGATACCTACGGTATCAAAAGGATTGAGCTCTGGTGGGACTCTTTCCGTGTTTTCGAGCCCTAGGTGACTTGGTATGCTGGAGTTTCTCCCAGAAATTTTCGTACGCATCTGGCCGTCGCAAGTAGTACAGCTTTCTGCATGGTCTTATAAAGGTGTTCATTTAGACCCAGCTTTTTTATGCTTTCGAGGAGGGTCTTCGGAATGACTCCAGTAGTAGAGATAATAATTGGTATCGTCTGGGTACTTTGCATTCTCCATTGCCTTCGTATTTGAATTTCTAGATCTCTGTACTTGGCGATCTTTTCAGTAAATTTACTACGTAGATTATTGTTGTTAGGTATCGCCACATCAATTAGTGTTGTCTGTCTTGTTAATTTATTAACTAGTACGAGATCTGGTCTATTATGTGCCACTGTTTGGTCTGTGAGAACAGTGCGGTCCCAGTATAGCTTGTAGTTGCCATCCTCAAGCATACTCTCAGGGACGTATTGATAATACGGGAGATGATCCGTTTGGAGAAGTCCCAGCTTGATAGCTATCTCTTGATGAAGGATTTTTCCCACTGCGTCATGCCGTTCCTTGTATTCAGTTGCAGCAAATGCCTGGCAGCCCCCTGTAAGATGTTGGATGGTTTCTTGGGCTTGACATCCATATCGGCATCTGTCATTTTGAACATGAGGGTCTTTGATGATATATTTCAGGTAATTTCTGGTTGGTATAACCTGATCCTGAATAGCCAGTAATGAACCCTCCGTTTCAGGGAACATCTTTCCTGATGTCAACCAATAGTTCGACGCTGTATTGTCGACATAGTCTTGGCTGACCTCATTGGGATGTCGCCCGTGCAGAGGTTTACCCATCCAGATGCGCAGTTTTTCGTCTTTAGTGAGGTGGTTTATGCGCATTTCTGGTTCCCTCAGTTTGATCGGTGTTGTGTCATCTACTGCGCAAATAGCTTGATGTAGAGTAGATGTCTCAGCTTGCATCTGAAAATAAGTTCTTAAATTAGCAATTTGTTTATCTAATTGCTCACCTATATCCATAAGTCCTCTTCCTCCCAGATTCCGTGGTAATGTTGTTCTTTCTACTGCACTTTTAGGATGGTGTTTTTGTGCCTTTGTGAGGTGTGTTCGTACTTTTCGCTGAAGATTTTCTATATCTGTTTTTGTCCACTTAACAATACCAAATGAATAGCTAAGTGCGGAACAAGCGTAGGTGTTTAGTGCCTTAAACAAATTTTTACTGTTAAGCTGTGAACGAAGCAGCTGTTTTATCCTTCGTATAAACTCAGTAGTTATTTCAGTTTTCATTTGCTTATGGTCAATTTTCCGCGCCTGCTTTACTCCAAGATATTTGTATATATCGTTTTCACCCATGGCCTCGATGTTCTGGCCATTTTGCATATCGAATCCACCGGGCTGTACCTTTCCTCTGACTATATTCAAAACACGGCACTTGTCTAGGCCGAACTGCATATTAATATCATTAGAGAATGTTTCTACTGTTTTTAGCATCTGCTCTAGATTGTCTCGAGTAGAAGCCATTAATTTCAAATCATCCATATACAACAGATGATTTAAGCTTCGCTAGTACAGTATTGTTGTTTTTAATGCTAAAACCTGAGTCAGTGGAGTTTAATAGCTGTGATAGAGGGTTCATAGCCAAACAGAACCACAATGGACTCAGCGAGTCTCCTTGAAACAGGCCCCGGCTGATTGCGATATTTTCCGTTTCGATATTGTTTTCACCAGGTATTTGGAGGTGAATTTTAGTCTTCCAACTTGTCATTATATGCCTTAAAAAAGTCACTATGTTATCATCGACTTTGTATATTCTTAATATATCTATAAGCCATTCATGCGGTACTGAATCAAAGGCCTTTTTGTAGTCAATAAAGGCAGTAAAGAGGTTCCTTTTTTTGGTGAATGCCTGGTTAGAAATGACTGAGTCGATGATAAGTTGTTCTTTACAACCCATAGAACCCTTAGCGCATCCTTTCTGTTGAGGCTCTATGATATTGTTTAGAGCACAGTGTTGGTAGATACGCCGGGTTATACAGGATGTGACCAATTTATACAAAGTTGGAAGACAAGTAATTGGGCGGTACTTGGCTGGATCTTGGGTGTTATTTTGATCCTTCGGTATTAAATAAGTGGTTCCCTGAGTTAGAAATGATGGTATTTCCTGCGGATTAGAAATAACATGGTTAATTAATGTTGATAAGCACTCATGAATACTCCAAAACTTCTTAAGCCAGAAGTTCTGAACTCCGTCTGGTCCAGGAGATTTCCAGTTATGAAGCTCTTTGATGACATTTGAGACTTCTTCAGTCGTGAATGGTTCGTAGTTAGCTGTGACGTAGTGGTGACAGTTGTGCGTCGTATCTTCTATCCAGCCAGCATTGTTGTTAAGAGCAGCTGGTGTGGAAAGTTGATTTCCCCAAAACTCATGAATCTCTTCCTGGCTTGGGTAAGACTTGTCTACAGTTTCTACGGTGGAGTTCAGTTTTCGGTAGAACGCCTTCTCAGAGTTCTCAAAAAGTGCATTGTCACATTTTCGGTTGTTACTAACTTTATACCTTCTTAATCGTCCTGAATAGACGGAGAGTTTTTGTTTTAATGTATCCAGACACTGTTGGGCTGTGTTATTTTCTGGATCGTATCTCGAGTGTCTTGCAGTGCTCCGCATTATTTCTTCAGCTCTCTTAATGACTTTTCTACTTGTTACACCTCTTACATATTCTGTGACTTGACCAATATCCCTACGCAGTAATTCAATTTTTCCGAGAAGTCTCTTTTCCCAGGGTGCAATTCTGTTACCAGTCCTTCCGTTATTAGTACCCCGTCGTGTTCTGATCTTAACGCCCATTACATTAGCAATTGCTGTTGCTGCACAGTAGATTAGCATATGCAGATATTCCAATGTGTGGGCTTCTACGACATAATTGGGTAGGACTTCAGTGTTCACAATTTGTAACAGCTCACCTAGTTTCTTACAAGAGTTTATTCGTGGTAGCGGTGGTCTGCTAAGTGGATTTGTTCCATTAAACTCTTGTACGGCACGAGCCATTTCGTTTGCTAGACTATCGCGCAACTCGTTGTTTTCCTGTTGTGTATTGTCAGGTTGAGTTTCTGGTAAGGGAATCTCAGGGATCTGCTCATCAAGGATTTCATTAGGGACTTGATCTAAAACTAGCCCTTGGTTGTTAATCTCCCGTTCGACTTCGCTTTTGATCGTATTGCGTCTAGCCTCTGGGATAAGGTTGTTTCTTATGATTACCCGGTATTGATCTGATACTCTTTGCTCCGATACTTGAATATCTGGGTACTCCCTGCAAAATTCGGCATACAGCTGTTGTCTGTAGCCGATCGTTTCTTGACCGAAGTTTGTCACCTTATAATAGGAGCGCAAAATGCTTTCGTTAATGGACACAGTCCATTTCATGCGCTGCCTCGGTCGTCCCGCTTGAGTGAGCGCCGGCTGATGTTCCAGCGCAGCACCTTCAGCGGGTGGAGCTCTTGCTGTTGTTTGGCTCGCTTGTGGTTGTTGTTGTTGTTGGGCTGTAACTGATTGTATGACAGGGGCCCGCCTCCTCAACACCCTGCCACCGACGTCCCGCATGCTGTCACGTCCAGCGCCGGCTCCAGACGTGCCCTGGCGATCCCCAGGCAGCGATCCTAAACATAAATCAATATTCTCCATATTAATGGGTGTGCATTTTATACCTACTGCCAGGTGTCAGTTTTTGTTCCACGGCAAGTATCCCTGCTACTCTCTGGGTACTGGCGCTACGAATACCCAGAAAGCATCCCCCATTCGCAGGGGGCCGCGCCTGATAAAAGAACTGACAAAAAACTCCCACAGGCCACAGGTTATTATTATTATTATTATTATTAATTCGTTCGCATTCGCACATGTTCCAACCGATGTCGATAAGTTAACGAATCATCAATAGTCCAGGGCTCATCTGTTTTGAGATGGACGTTGAGAGGTGACTCAATTTTTTTTTGCAGAAATTGCTTAAAAATAACTCAAATAATAATATTTGAGTTATCCTCCCACTCAAAATGGCCCGGAACATTGTTTAAATAATCAAAATGTCAAAATATGAAGGAAAAATTCGATTTTTTTATTGGTTTTTTGAATATAACTTTAAAACTATTCATTTCTGAGAAAAGTTGTGCTGACATAAAAGTTGCGTAATTAAATTTTCTACAATATGGAATTGGTTAAAAATTTAAAAAATATTCACCCTTGTTGAAAAATAGCAATACTTGCGAAAGAAACCATACAAAAACAAGTATTCGCATTTTACGTTTTTCAACCATTTATCCTATACTCAGGACCTTCATATTTTACCCAGAAAAACTTTATGATATAGTAAAACAACACTGCAAATTTCATTAAGATCGATTTAATAGATTTTGCAATCTAGCTTTCGCAAAAAAAAATCATTTTTTAAAATTGTTGCAGGACTGAAAATAAAGCAGATAGTAAGTTGAATTTTTTTTTGCTTATAGAAGTGTACTGTACCTTTGATTTGCAATTTGCAAAATTAAAATCGAATAATTACCACGGCGTCAGGAAATTTTTTAAATAAACATTAATTTTTGGTGCTACGCGCAGGACAGCGGTGTTCGATTCACAAAAGTTGATTTCCACCAAAATTTCTTCTAATCTTTATCTAATATATTATTTTCTTACTCTATATTTTGTTGTATTTTAATATTTTAATTCCACAAAAATCAAACTAATTTTATTATTGTTTGTGAAATATTGTTTAAACAATTGCATATGTTTAAAAATAATAAACTTTTATTCTCTAAGTTAAAATATATGAACAAAGAAAGATTTTGCTGACAAAAGTGTTATTTCAAAGGATAGAGTATGTGTTTATTTTGCAATAAACAAATTTATTTATTTATATCGAAATGTAATAAAAATTAAAATGTAACAATCATTATCAAAGGTCATTGAAATGCCCAATCAGAGCAAACTATCCGCTGTCCTGCGCGTAGCACCAATAATTAATGTTTTTTTAAAAAAATTCCTAACGCCGTGGCAGTTAATCGATTTTAATTTTGCAAATTGCAAATAAAAGGTACAGTACACTTCTATACGCAAAAAAAAAATTCAACTTGCTATTTGCTTTATTTTCAGTCCTGTAACAATTTAAAAAAACGATTTTTTTTTTCGAAAGCTGGATTGCAAAATTTATTTTGCAAAATCTATTAAACCGATCTTAATGAAATTTACAATATTGTTTTACTGTATCATAAAGTTTTTCTGGGTGAAATATGAAGGTCCTAAGTGTAGCATAAATGGTTGAAAAAACGTAAAATGCGAATACTTGATTTTGTATAGTTTTTTCGCAATTATTGCTATTTTGCAACAAGGGTGACTATTTTTTAAATTTTTAACCAATTTAATATTGTAGGAAATTTAATTATGCAACTTTTATGTCAGTACAACTTTTCTCGGAAATGAATACTTTTAAAGTTATAATCAATAAACGAAGAAAAAAATCGAATTTTTCCTTAATTTTTTGACATTTTGATTATTTAAACAATGTTCCGGACCTTTTTGAGAGGGAGGATAACTCAAATATTATTATTTCAGTTATTTTCAAGCAATTTCTGTAAAAAAATTTGAGTCACCTCTCAACGTCCAAATGTACTAATAATTTTACAGATCCGCCCTGGCCTACAAAGGAAATCGTTGTTCAATGTGGACAGTGGATAGACGGTAACGAACGAATTCGTTTAGAAGTACTGATTTAATTTATTTACAAACATTAGTTTGAGAGGGTTGTTTATTGTGTAGTCGTGAAAACATAATTTTGCAATATGGAATGGACCAATGAAAAGATACTTCAATTAATTGAGTTATATAGAGATGAAGAATGCCTATGGAACCCGAAATCGAAGCTATATAAAATAATAAACAGAAAAACTCATGCTAAAAAGCATCACAAAGTATTAGCTTAGATGAGAAAAACAAAAAGAGGGTTCGAATTGGTTTGATTTTAAAAGCCTAATGATTTTATTGGATAAATTTCAACACGGAAAGACTAATGAGGTAAGCAAATCAAATTAATTGCTAAAATTAATTAAATGCAAATTTATTTTGATACACCAATTTTACAATTTATTATTTGAACATAAAACATAATACCAAGAGCAAGCAACTTTTTCGAGAAAGAATTTTAAGAAAGCTGGTTCTTTAATATATTGTTCTATATGCTCTCTCAAACAGCGTATAATACCTGCTACCTGGCTGCTGATACAGATTGCGTTCATTAGTTCGAAGCACACGTATTACAGGTACCTACCTAAATATATCAAATTCAAAATTATTTTAACAAGATAATTTTTTTTGTCATTATTAGAAATATGAATACAAATATTTTGTCAGTAATTTATATGCTAAAATGTTAAGTTTGACCTGTGCTCTTGTGCGGAATGGAAGCATGGACGTTAAAGGCCAGTTCCATTAACAAATTTAAAGTGTTTGAAATGTGGTACCTACGTCGAATGCTTAGAATATCATGGACGGACAGAGTCAGAAATGATTAAGTACTAAGAAGAGCGGATTTACAGGATAGGGAACTTTTTAATTATGTTAAAAGTAAAAACACTGCATACTTAGGGCACATATTACGAGGGGAACGATACGAAAGATTGAGGGTAAGAGGGGTCTGGGAAAAAGATGTCATGGTTGCGTAATCGCCACCGCCAGTGGACAAGAATACACGGCTATGAAATGCTGCTAAAAATAGTAATATTTTATAAACAAAACAATGTACGGTGGACGCCTACGCAGAAATGCACGGCATCCTAAGAAGAAGAAGAAATATGAATTTATAATTGCTAGACATTTTTGGACGTTTTCTTGATCTCAAACTTTAGTGGCGCATAATGCCAGATTTAAATAAAATATTAATAAATAAAAGTTATCATCAAAATTTTCAACAAAATAGAGACAGGACAAAATGAAATTATTGAAGTCGTATCAAAATTTATACTTATATTTATGAATATGACATATTTTTTCCTTACAGAACACACATTGTATTTTATATGCTATTTATTGTATTAAAATTTACCCAACAAGAAACACGACAATCAACTTACAGAATGTGAGACTGGCCCATCTTAAATACATCTGCGGGCAATATGCACTCCCGATCATCAACGAATGGGAACGTTCGCTTCAATGTAAATGGCCCTACTTTGTAGCGAAAGAATGACCAAGCGAACACCTACGAATTCGTTCGTTCGTGTTCGCTTTGATTTAAATGCGCCTTTAGAATAAATGTCATAAATGTGTCTTATCACGGACTTACCTTTTTTTCTATCATTTGTGACGCACTGAAAAATGCTCATGAAAAGGACTCTATAAAGTAAAATTCTTTGAGTAAAAAGGAAAATTTATGAAATAATCAGCAGAAGTAGTAAATGATATAAATATATTTTAAGGGTCCCCTAGACGGTCGATTATAGCGTCAATAATATAATATACAGTGGAGTCCCCATATAACGAATTTTTTTAAATCTCCTTCAAACGTATATAACACTCAATGTAAAAAATACCCCTATATAATGAACTATTTTGATTTTAACCCTCGATATAACGAATTTTTACGATTTGCGGAGATAAATTAAAACCCCTGTATAATGAATATTGGGGGGTAGCAAACCCCTATATAACGCACGCAACCACTGTTTCGCATTTCTCCGTTCCAGTTCCAAACCTAAGTTAAGCGTAGTCGAGTATAGATAGTGGCGACTCACAGACAAGTCCAGACATGAAAACAATCGGACTTGCTTCCCGCCTCCTACCCAACAACCAACCCAGTGCCGGGATAAAAATGTACCCGTTGGAGGTCCCACGCTCCAAGAAACAAAACAACTATAAAGTAATTCTTTGAGTAAAAAGGAAAATTGATGAAATAATCAGCAGAAGTAGTAAATGATATAAATATGTTTTAAGGGGCCCCTAGACGGCCAATTATAGCGTCAATAATATATTGTATATACAATAATATTGGTAGAGACCGGACATACAGTAGGACCCCGATTATCCGGGTGTGGATTATCCGTGCTATGATTTTCTATTACCCAAATTGAATTTTTCAGGTTTTATCAAAATAGCGTCATCGTAAATCACTCGACGAAAACTCTCGCCGAAAGAGAGATTCATAATGAAAGATTTATTTTTTTTTTATTAAGAGGAAAACGAAAAGCCCTAGATACAAAGTTTACTACCTTTTAAACAATTAGAATAATTGAAATAAAATACAGTAAACGATATTTTAAATCCAAGACTTTTCGTTAATAAACTGCTTTCTGGCTGCATCCCGTATCTCCGGATTTTACAATATATAATCACAGAGACGACGAAAATAGGAGAAAGCAAAAAGGACACTTAGGCCACGCATTTACCTTCTCTTCGTCTAGGAAAAGGACCGAAAGACAGTTTCTAAATACTCAGAACTGAGTAAAAATGGAAAAGATAAATGCAGATTTTTGATTATATTCGGTTCAGATTTGGACCACCATCTCCATATAGCCATTTCAGCATCCTCATGCCTCATCAGTGAAGCTATGCAGTCACAGTCAGAGTTGTGACTGCATATCTTCACTGATGAGGCATGAGGATGCTGAAATGGCTATATGGAGATGGTGGTCCAAATCTGAACCGAATATAGCTAAACAAAAATCTGCATTTATCTTATTTTTTTTGTTATCTTTTTATCATAGTTACATATGTAAGTGTATACGTTTATTTGTATAATACATACATAAGAAATACATGTTCGGATTATCCGTGCTTTTTAATTATCCGTGCCACATCCAGTCCCGATGGGCACAGATAATGGTAGTGGAGCCCAAGTGGGTATTTTTGCAGATACTCGGGCGCGTCAGATTATCATATGGGGAGAAACCTGGTACCCTGCAGATGTACCTCTACCATATATTGGCTCTTAACACAGGGGCGTTCGTTAAGGGGGCCCGAAAAAAATCTATCCTTAAAACTACTCGAAATTGTCAGATTTAAATAGCGATATAGAAGAGGAAACAATATACAATACGATAGAGAGAAAATCTGGTCCAACAAATCTAGTGTAATTTCTTAACAAATACAATAGACTGAGTAGACTTCTATAACGAAAACTGCAATGACTTACTAATTACCTCGTTATATCAGACAACAATAATATTGTGCATACCACCACTACTGAAATGTTTTGATGCCTTTTACGTATTAGGTGTCGATGGTCGACATCAACAATGAAACTTGGCCATGCTAAACTGCCGTACAATATTCAATATCGGTGGATAAATAAACAAGAAGGAATAAATTTATTACAGGCAGTAGAATTTATTACCGCACTGGTCTCAATAAGCGCACAGAGGTTGGTGATTCTTGTATACAGGCAGTTGGGGTATTTATTTATGGCCATCACCACGCCAAAAACAGGTAAAGAAATATATGCTTCGATTTCATTTTCCTCGTTATAACCAAATATGCCTCATTAAGAGGTGTTATAGTTTAATAGGAATTTCATGTGACGTCTAGTGTACCTCGTTATAAACGAAACCTCGTAATATCCGTGTACGTTATAGAGAGAGTCTACTGTATTACTTTTTTGCTTTCTTGTTGCTCTATTGCTTTTTTGATAAGAATGTGCTTTCATTTTGTGGTTTTTGAAGTTTAACTGTTAAAATTCTCAACGAGTTTGTTTTAGTTACTAATAAAGTTTATGTTTGTCAAAATCAAAGGTTTTATAGAGAATGTGTTAAATAATCATGTAATAATCAATGAACCTCTTTAAAATCAAATATTTTTTTATTTGTAGTTTAAAGTAATATGTATGTAAATACACAATATTATGGTAATCAATTTATAAAAAAATAGCCGATAAACATTATTTTAAAAATGGGGTACGATAAGACCCCACGGCACCTCACCAGTTAAGGGTTAAAACACTTATAAGCTATTGATTATGTTCAAAATAAGAACGTTAACGGGATTTTATTGTCTCATATGGTCAATGGACCTCTAAATTTGAAAAAACCACGGAGTGCTACCATTTAAATGGGTGCGTTTTTGAAAAACGGGTGAATCAGTCCCTAGGCACATGGTGAATTAGGGTGAGTTCTATGCACTTTTGGTACAAACACGTCTACAGGAGAATTGTTCTAGGTTAAATTTACTATCGAAATATCACATTTTAAAGGCAAGATTATTTTTCTTACAAAAATATATTTAAAAGAAAAGCAAGAAACCAAACACGAAAGAAAGCAATTTTGTTTTTTGCCCCATAACGTTATTCCACCGGGATATAAGGTATAGGCATTGCTTCAGTGAAAAATAACTTCCATCCTTCCTCTTTAAAATGAAGTTTGGTAAAAGTTCCTATAAATCCCTTACAGGTTTTATAGTTCCTGAAATAGGATTTTTCAAAGTTCGCCGCTCACAGCATTTTTGGGCCATTTTCCCCATTATTTCGCAAATATTGTTCTGTAACTTTTTTCTACGCATTTCTAGGTAGATGCAATGGTACATTTAGTAGAAAGAGACGACAATTACTTTTAAAATGGTCTATTGCAGCGGTTCTCAATCTGTGGTACATGTGCCACTGGTGGTACATTTCATTTCTTGAGGTGGTACACAAAACGCATCAACAGCCAAAATCAGCACACTATAGGGCTTTTCATTCACAGTCATTTGTTTCGAGCTTCTGTCATGTGTCACATAATATTAATATATCTACGTCATACGTTATTGGTATATACAAATGATACAAACCAAAGACGTATGGCGTAGATATATTAATATTATGTGACACATGACAGAAGCTCGAAACAAATGACAATCGGTGAAAAGCCCTATTATAGTTAATTAGATCACCTAGTTAGATATGTATTTCAGTTAGGTGGTACCAAAAATAATAAAAAGTATTTGGTGGTACATGACACAAAAATATTGAGAACCGCTGGTCTATTGTATAAGGCTATATGGCTCTTTTTAAGCAAGTTATGCTTTTTCAAGGTTTTATACTTTTAATGATTAATTTTTAAATTTCTCATTATGACTTTTTTACTTGTACCGGGTGTCCCAATAAGAATGGCTCTCGGCCATATCTCAGGAACCGTTTATACTACAGCTTTGGGATAAAAATGTTTATAACAAAAGTTGCCTCGAGAAAAACCTGGAAATTATTTTCATAATTGTAAATCCACCGCTAGAGGGCGTAATTGAATATCAAAAATTAAAAAATCGAAATTTTACAAAATTTGCCTAATGAAAGGGCACTGGAAATCCAATCATCGTATTCTTCATACAATTATGTGCATATTTTATTTCACAAGTTTAAGTCTACTTGTGCAAATAAGATGTGGGGGTGAGTGGGAACCTTGTTATGAAAAAATCGCTGTAAGTCCGGTTCTGCTTAATCGATTTTTACAAACTTGGTCTTGTTGAAAACAGCTCTTTTTTGTCAATGTAATAGTTATAATTTGGAAACAGCCTATTACGTAATGTGCCGGCTAGAAGGCGCTATTTATTTTTTTTTTAGAAATCTAGTTTTCTTTGGAAAATATTAAATACAAGTATGTATTTTTTTTCCTGTATTACAAAATTAGACGAAATTAGCAACAGAATATCGAAAACCACATGTCGATACCTTTTTTCTATCTCGAGATATCTTAAGAAACGTGTAAATTTTAAACATAACTGTTGCTGTCATATAAGTGGAAATATATAGAAGCACGTAGTGTGCTATGAAAAAAAACAAAGGAACATTGTCCAGATGTCACCGTATATAATGAATCAAAACAACAATAAGACAAATAACACTATAAAATATAACAAAAAAAGAGTGTGTGTACTTTGTACGCGAGTAAGAAGTTATACTTCTATTATTATGATTTTAACGAATAAATATATTTTAAACAGTTAAATTTTATTTTTATTTAAATATTACACTAATTTTAATACTTAAAATAATACCAAAAAAATAGCGTTAATATGTAAATTTTAAATTTACATATTAAATTTTGTAAATTATGTAAATTTTTTTTGTAAATTTGTCGATGAATCGTAGAAAATGTAAAAACGTCAGATTTTCTACACAAATTTTTAATTTTTATTTCATTATATTTTAATATCAATTATCCTATTCCCAACTAAGATAAATACATAACTGTTATTGTCACCGGTAAACTAAGTTAAGGAAGCCAAAGTGGAAATAAGTAGTGTGCTATGGAAAAAAAATAGAACTATTAGAAGTATTAACTTCAAGAAGTCATCATGTGTCAAATCAGTAAAACATAAAAATTTGTGCATTGATGGTTTGTTGCGGTTTGTTTCTATTAAATTTTATATAATATTTTTACAGAGTGAAATTCAAGATGATTCTTACAAACTAAGAAGCATTTGACATGATAGCCCCATTCTTTGAATGCATAAGAAATGCAGCTGTTGCGGCTAGAATATATGCAATGAAATATCCCCAAAGACGTCACCCCAGTAGTCGAGTTTTTCATATTTTGTTTTGATTTATTATATACGGTGACATCTGGAAAATGTTTCTTTGTTTTTTTCCATAGCACACTGCTTGCTTCTATATATTTCCACTTATATGACAGCAATTATGTTTAAAATTTACACGTTTCTTAAGATATCTCGAGATAGAAAAAAGGTATAGACATGCGGTTTTCGGCATTCTGTTGCTAATTTGGTCTAATTTTGTAATACAGGAAAAAAAATACATACTTGTTTTTAATATTTTATAAAGAAAACTAGATTTGTAAACAGAAAATAAATAGCGCCTCCTAGCCGGCATATTACGTAATAGGCTGTTTCCAAATTATAACTATTACATTGACGAAAAAGAGCTGTTTTTAACAAGACCAAGTTTGCAAAAATCGATTAAGCAGAACCGGACTTACAGCATTTTTTTCATAACAACGTTCCCACTCACCCCCACCTCTTATTTGCACAGGCAGAGTTAAACTTGTGAAATAAAATATGCGCAGAATTTTATAAAGAATATGATAATCTGATTTCCAGTGCCCTTTCATTAGGCAAATTTTGTAAAATTTCGATTTTTTAATTTTTGATATCCAATTACGTTACGGCTTTATCGCCGTATCCTAAAGATACCATGGACGGCGAAAGTCACAAATGTGGATGTCCTTAAAAGAATCAACCAAGAACGTCAGCTTTTCGAAAACATCAAGAAAAGAAAAACGGCGTATTTGGGTCACATCATGCGAAACGAAAAATACCAGTTCCTTCAACTTATAATCCAGGGTAAAATTGAAGGCAAGAGAGGAATAGGACGCAAGAAAATGTCCTGGCTCCGAAACATAAGGCAATGGACAGGGATTACCGACATACAATCACTGATCCACATTGCAAGAAACAGAGAGTTAATGGAAAATGTGATCGCCAACATCCATTACTGGATTTGCATTTGAAGAAGAAGAAGATCCAATTACGCCCTCTAGCGGTGGACTAACAATTATGAAAATAATTTCCAGGCTTTTCTCGAGGCAACTTTTCTTATAATTTTTTTTTCCAAAGCTGTACTATAAACGGTTCCTGAGATATGGCCGAGCGCCATTCTTATTGGGACACCCGACACCCGGTACATTTAGGTATATTCATTCATTCATTACGCTAGGGATTATAGCTAATGCCATGGCGTTTAAAATCCTATTATTGGTTGAGGTGGATTACTCCTCTGTCATTTTATAGCTTGCTGTGTGTCTGCTGTTCTCGTGACTTTTTTCCATTTCTTCCTGTCCTTTGCACTGCACTTTCCAGTCTTTCACATTCATTGCACTTATGTCTTCTTCTACATCATCCAGCCATCTTCTTCTGGGTCTTCCTCTACACCTGGGCCATAGTGGTGTCCAGTTAGTTATCCTTCTCAACATATCTGATTGTGGGCGTCTCTGTATATATCCTATCCATTCTAAGCGAAGCGATTTTATGTATCTGACTATATTTTTTCTCTTTAATTCTTCTTCAATTTCGGCATTTGTTTTCATTCGTATTTCTCCCTGTCTTGTTACATTGTGCCCCAACATTTAGGTACATATATACATTGTGTATCAAAGAAAGAATTAACGAACATCTAAACACCGTACAGATTGAGGGGGAAAACAGTGAAGAAAATATCAACAAAAACTGGGGAAAAAATAAAGGCTGACTTAATAGAACCTTCAAAAAAGTATCTACGCAAACCCAAAGAAAAGAAAAAAGATTGGATGACAGACGAAATACTAAACTTAATGGACAAAAGAAGAGCATATGTATAAGGACAAAAATAAATCGTTATACCAGCAAACACAAAACGAAATACGGCGACAAATTCGCATAGCAAAAGAAAATTGGTTAAAAGAAAAATGTGATGAAATAGAAACGCTACAACATAAACATGACAGCTTTAATGTACACAGGAAAATTAAAGAATTAACTAGAAAACCAGCATACAAACAAAATATACTAGTTGATGAAAAGGGGACATAGTAATGGATACAGAAAACAAATTGTTGGTATGGACAAACTATATAGAACAGCTGTTTAACGACAACCGAGGCACAATAGATAACGAATATTTCGTTGAAGAGACTGGACCAGAAATAACAGAAAGTGAAGTAAAACACACCATTAAAGAACTGAAAACTGGGAAAGCTGTAGGACCGGACGAAATACCGACAGAAATATTGCAACTTATAGCCGACTGCAATATACATGTAATTGTCGAATTATTTAATATCATATACAGAACAGGTATATTACCTAAAGAATGGCCTCTATTAACATTCGTGACTATACCGAAAAAGAGAAACGCCAGACAATGTTGCGAACACCGTACCATCAGTCTAATGTGCCACATACTCAAAGTATTTCTAAAGATTATTCATCGTAGAATATACAAAAAGTTAGAACAAGACATTGGACAAACTCAGTTCGGATTTAGAAATGCTCAAGGAACCAGAGAAGCATTATTTGCAGTAAATGTGCTAATACAGAGATGTTTAGATGTAAACCAGGACATCTATGTCTGCTTCCTAGATTATAACAAGGCATTCGATACGGTGAAACATAATCCGTTAATAAAACTACTGAGAACAAAGAACATCGACACACGGGGTATAAGAATAATAAATAATCTGTATTATGAACAAGAAGCTGTCATAAGAATAAATAATTTAAACACCAATAAAATAAAAATCAAAAGAGGCGTTAGACAGGGCTGTGTCTTGTCGCCATCACTGTTTAATGCATACTCCAAAGAAATATTCAAAAAAGCATTAGAAGATGAAGTAGCAGGCATAAAAATAAATGGCCTACCCATATGCGAAATTAGATACGCCGATGACACAATACTAATAGCAGAAACTATTACAGATCTACAAAGAATTTTAAATAAGGTTGTTGCAACAAGTGAAGACTGTCACTAAACATAAAGAAAACGAAATTCATGGTTATATCAAAGAAACATATTAGAAACATCAATCTACACGTAAATAATAAGACGATAGAACGAGTTCAGAATTATAACTATTTAGGGACGAACATTAGTGAAACAAACGATTATACCAAAGAAATCCGAATTAGAATAGAAAAGGCTAGAAGTGCATTCACTAATATGAAACAAATATTGTGTAGTCGAGACCTCAGCCTAGATCTTAGAAAGCGAGTACTAAAATGTTATGTATTTTCTGTTCTTTTGTATGGTGTGGAGACATGGACTCTCAATAAACAATGCCTCAATAGATTGGAAGCATTTGAGATGTGGACGTATCGAAGAATGCTGAGAATCTCCTGGACAGACAGAATAACCAATGAGAATACAGAACAGCAGGGAGATACTGGATTCCATCAAAATAAGAAAACTTCAATACTTGGGTCATATAACACGTGGTGACAGATATGAACTCCTAAAATTAATTATGCAGGGAAAGATTCAAGGAATCTTAGGTATGAATACTTAGGGGATGATTTTTTGTACGTCATATTAAAGTGTGTTACAAGTTGAATATATCACTTTTTGTCCCATTCGAAAATCTCTATTGGTTTAAGAGATATAGCGTGGCTAAATTAGTATGGGACACCCTGTATATTTTGACTTAAAATTTTCCAAAAAACTTCCTCATGAACTATATTTTATTGTTGTTTTGGTTAAAATTATAAACTAAAAAGTTTGTCACTCAACTTTTTTAAGTAAACATGAAACTAACGAAATATGATGACAAAATGTTAATAAATTAACAACTCCTTTTTTAATGTGTTTAAACATTTTGGACAAATTTCATTGCTATCTACATACTTCAAAGATGACACAGTAAATTTTTTAAAAGGAAATATTTACAGCGACCAAAGATACAACGAGGTAAATTTGAAAAACCATCAAAATTGATTTTTGCCATTTTTGTATAAAATTTCTTTTTTTAACATGTTCCACCAACTCTAGATAAAAATAAACTTCATATTCGGATTCAGCGACCTCGAAAACAAAAATAGACCAAAATTGATCATTCAAATTAAATTTGATTTTCGTGATTGGCATAACGGTTAATGCCGCTCGTCTAATACTAATATGTAGATAGAACAGCATTATTTTTCTACGAGAATTCGAGAATCTGGTCAAGTTTGGAGCGCTGTAAAACCTAGATAATAAATAAAATTAAACAACTTTATAGTGAAAATTGTTTATTGAAAAATCCTCTACAAAATCGCTATGATGTTATTTTATTGTGAAATGAACGTAAACAAAGTTATAACCTCCAAAAGGAAATTTTTTACAAAATTTTCTCTTATTTTTGTTTATAACTTTTTTGTTGGTCACTTTACGATAAAAAGTAATAGGTATAAAATTGTAGAAAATTTAATTTGCTTCATTTTACGTGAAATTAAATTTTCTGTAAGGTAGCTAGTTTATGAGATACAGCGCGAAAGCCCTTTGCACCTCTTTTTCCAAGATGGCGGCCGGGGGACAAGGGCCTCAACCCCAAAAACTTGAACTTAAGCTTCTACTGAACCCCCCTACACATTAAAAAAATAAAATTGACTCCTCTAAGAAATGCACACTAAATGTAACATTTCAATGGACTAATTGTAAAATCCATACGATAAAATTTTTAAAACAAACAAGAAAAATAGCCAACGTAAAAAAGATTCCAAATAATACATTTAAAAATACAAAAAAAAACAGAAAGTTCTACTTTCAACACATGACAAACAAAAAAACATATTCTAAAAAATACATAAGACAAAAATTAGCTCATTTTATTTCTTGACTTGGCATTAGCAAACTGCCATATTAATACCTACTATCAAAATTCAGTTGCTCGTCCTTCATTTTCTCTAATACAATAGTGATAATGCTTCTAGGTTTTCTTGATCCAAATGTGACCTTTAATATATGTATCTTTATTCTTTTTAAAGCCGAAAAAGACCGCTCGCCTGACGCATTAGAAATTGGTATTATCAAATAAACTTTCAGTAAAGTTCAAAATTAGGAAAAGTTGCCTTTACATCCTGGATGACACCAAATTTTTAAAATGTTTGTTAAAATTTGGGCTTAACGTTACAAAACGAGTAGTTTCATTATGCAAGTTCTCTTTGGTTTCATCAACATTTTTTATATTTCTCTCATAAACTATTAACTCACGTCTTGACTTCTTCTTTATTTAGTGTAAAAAACATCTAACAGCTGATGTAACATCTTTGTAGCATTATATTTTCTTTAAAAGAACTTGGGTAATATTGTTGCATATAACATTAAATAGGTACCTACTTCAATTCGGAATCTCTCCTGTCCCTTTAAAATTGTTTCACTTTCAACTTCTGCATCGAAAACTGTTTTTTCTTTCTTTGTTCTTTGAAAGTCAATTCTATAGAATATATTTGAGATATCCTCGCCTTCGCAAAAAAATATTTTTGGCTTCTAGTTCAATTTCGCTTAATATATTTCTCATGTCTCCAACAAAGCTCAAATGTCATTAATTCTACTCCAATTGACACATTCGAGTCCACAGTTTCTAACGTTTCCTTGTTGCATTCACGCGTTTTAAAATTTTTGCCCAAATCAATGTCAATAGAGCTGTCTCAAAGGTATCCATTTTATTCTACAGTGTCTTAGCTTCACTTCTAACTGCAAATTTTTGTCTCTATTATTCCTTAATTGGAAAAATATGTTTGATGGATCAGTAGTTTTTAAGTAAAGCATTTACAGCGTCAAAAGTTTCTACAAGTTTTGTTTTCATCACTTCCAGGAATTCATTAAAAATTTGGTCAGACAGATAGCTAACTGAACCTTTTGCTTTATTCGTATTCCGCTGTAAATGCTTATCTAAGAAATTGTCAAATGCCAAGTATACAAGACAACTTAATTAATTACCTTTATGACGACTCTTTAATTCCTCATGAGATCAACGGAAAGCTAGTCCTTAAGGAGCAAGTAATTTAATGGTGACAACAACTCTTCTTAATGTTGTTCTGAAGCTATTTTCTTGTGGCATTTTTATAATCAATTACTTAAAAGTAATTGATAACAACTCTTCTTATAACCTTTACCCAATAGTCAGATTCGCGTTCTACTTGCTCTTTCAAGCCAGCGTCTATAACTCCAACCTAACTGATGATCCATATAACTCCATCTAACTGATGATTTTGTTACTAATGTAACCATAGAGTTCAGATAAAATTTACTTTCTTCCTGAGATTTGAGCAAACTATTCAAATGTTTCCAGTGGGTAAAATACATCCAAAATCAGTTAAATAATTTTTTTCAATTGAAAATAATTTGCACTGGTAACAATAAACAGCTTTAACACTTCCGTATTCAGGGGCGGCTCGTGATAGTACAAGATGGTGAGGCACACTACACTTGATGAATATTACTGTAGACTCTCTCTATAACGAACACGGGTATTACGAAGTTTCGCTTATAACGAGGTATGTCCAACATCTGTGTGCTTACCGAGGCCAGTGCTGTAATAAATTCCACCGCCTGTAACTTCCTTCCTATTTATCTGTCGACCGATATTGAATATCGTAGGAAATTTACAATTTGCGATGGCCAAGTTTCATTGTTGAAGTCGATGATCGACACCTAATAAACTATGTAGGAGGCTTCAAAACATTTCAATAGTGGTGATATGTACTGTTTTAAGTTCCTTTCGTCATGTAAATCAAATATTAAACAGTATTGTTCATACAAATCTTTATTAGCAATCAAGAAGCTACAACTTACAAGTTACATGACGCTAGCCGGAATGGCGTTACGTCGCTGACATCTGTCTGTCGTTGGTCTTCTTCTTTTACATCCTAAACATAATATATTACATAATATTGTTGTCTGATATAACGAGATCCGCTTATAACGAGGTAATTAGTACGCCATTTCAGTTCTCGTTATAGAGGGAGTTTACTGTATTATTATGGTTAGCTTTTCTTTAATAGCCGGAAGGTCGATTTTGTGGCGTCATAACGTCACAAAACGGCACCGTATTTATTTTAAGGCTTGCAAACGATATTAAATAACAATTATTTTATTCGCAAAAGAAAGTCGAAAGTTCTAAGTCTATAACATCGTTCATACTCTTATTAGCTGTTTTTTTTTAGCTAAAAATAATTAATATAATACCACATATCAAAACAGTGCGAGTCAGATGTTTCGTCCTTTCTTGGTCTCATCAGCGTTGTACAGTCATATTAAGCAAAATTTACATTATATACTACATGACAAGAACATACAACTGATTTCAGTGGCGTAACCAGGGGGTTTTTAGGGGTTATAAGCGCCCCATACCCTTAACATCCTCCTTAATTCCATACCCCCGGAGACCCATACCCCCTTAGGATCATCCTGGTTACGCTGTTGACTGATTCTTTTATTATTAATCAGTTGCCAAAATGAAATTATTGTGCGCAATCAATATACCTTCAAACACGTGATAATTTCATTTGGAACCAATCTTATATTGTAAATGTATTGAATATATAGGAAATAAAAACAAGCAAGTAAGCAAATTACTGTTATATTATAAGATTGATTTTTTATGTAAAATAAACTAAGGGTTAAATTTTATTTTTTTGGTTTTTTATATTTTTTATTAAACAGCGTGCTTAAAAGTAAAATTATTATGAAAGAAATCATAATTTCTAATTTTTTTATTAATTTACTTATTTAATTGACATTTGGAAAATGGCATATAGCTAGTCACAGCATGATAACATATTCTAAACATCTAATTATACTAATAGTAAGTAACCAGAGTGTAGTGTAAGAAGGCCAAGTACACACCAGAACAAACTGCTTTAACAAACTACCTAACTAACTGCAAAACCACGCTAGAGGCATATTTTTGCCAGCCTCTGAAAGGATATTTAATCCCGGCTCCAAAAATTATTCTCAGTTTAAATTTTATTGCGGCCGGCCGATCACCGCCGGCTTCGTAATATGCTAGACAAGGACCCATCTGAGGCAGTGCTTCTGCTATAATTTGAGAAAGTGAGAATGAGACGCATATATACTCCCACGTAGGGTACTTAGGTACCTACCGATGTATTTATGAAGAACGCTAACTACAAAGATACGGGGTCAGGGCCGTACCTACCTATTTTTATTTTTTATCATAAAAATAAAGTTACTAAGTTTTGTAATAAAAATTAAGTTATTTAGCAAGTTTCAAAAAGTTAAATTGTATTTAAATAATTGATGATGAAATAACGAAAATAAAGTTATTTAGCAAATTTCAAACATTAAAATTGTATTTAAAGAATTGATGATGACATAACGAAATAACGTAAAGAGTCGATTGATATACCGGTGAGGCACTGCCTCACCTGCCTCATAGGACTAGCCGCCACTGTCCGTATTATATTAGCCAATCTCTCTTCTCTTCGCCTCCATTGGGTTTTACTCTATAAGATGTGCTTTCATTATTCGTCTATAACAAGCTTTGTCTCCAGCTCATACATTTCATACAATTTTCTAAGCAATCACTCTGATTTAAAAGTTGTCACGTTCTTACAAGGTTATCATGTATTTCGTAGACTTTTCTCTATTTAAAATAATATGTACCTCGATTATTATCGGACTTTATTTTGTTATTAATAAAAGGAAGGGCCCCTGGGTGCCCGCCCCAAGCGCCCAGTGGATAAACCGGCACTGGTCTCCGCTGCCTGGTACATCAGAAAAAATCAAATCCAGCTATTGCATGTAACAGTCGTAAATACTGGCGTTAAGGGTGATGTAATACGACTGCTAGAAAAACATCTTAAAAAACCGCTTCAGGCTTCAGTGGTTTGTATAATTGCGAAATTCAAATGATCTTCCCCTTGAACATCAAAAGAAGTTTGCCAGTGACCAAATAAAAAAACATGAGGGTCTTCAAACTTTGTCTTATAAAATTTTTAATTCAAATGACTACTTTGAGTTAATTAACTAGCAAGAATATCACCTTACAGAACCACCTATATTCTCTAGCTTTTCGAGTGACATCTGCGAGATTTTATTAAGAATCCTCCCTTAGAGCCTTCTAACATTGAGATTGAGAAATATCATTGCCATAAACAATGTGTAGAACGATGTGTCAAGCTTGTGATACAAGCTTCTAAACGCTGTGAGTTCGTAGGTAGAGGGGATATTTATAAATTCGCGAGCGCCAGTAGTGACAAGTCTGTAAACGTTTACCGGAAATTTGACATAAATGTCAAAGTGATTAATTTAAAATTAAAATTAAAAACATTAATTATAAAAAATATTAGTTGGTCAAAGCTGTGGTATATATTTTTACGTTAAATATACTTACGTTTTAAATACTGAATTTACGTTTTTTTAATGTGCCGTAATATGTAATTATAAATTAATCTATTAATCTTAGCGCCATCTACACGATAATAATTGTGAAAGTATCCAAAGTAAGAAATTAATATTTCATCAATAGAACGTCAAAATGATTAGCAAAATCTTAAAAAAAATCTATTACAATTACTTTTTAGCGTTGTAAATATTAAGCGATAACAACTAAATAATAAATTTAAAAATTACCGGTGAAAGTTGAATTAGTAATCCTCTAGGAGCGACACCAGCGAAGCTCAGAGCGTATAGCAGTTTGTGGAGCGTATTCGAGGGATGGATTTATAAAAACGCGAATTGATTCCAGAAAACTATGCACCATTTTAGTGCTAAATCGGAAGACATCTTCGAATAGAATGTTTTTACCATATTTTTTGTAATATTTATATACCTAATGTACTATTTTAAAATTATAGTAATTTTGTATTTAGCTTTATATTATTTAGTATTAAAAAACTTTGGTGACGTCAGGGAGACGGATAAGTTAGGCTATTTTGTTATAAAAAGTATGTTGGAGTATACTTTTCTTAAGTAAAATTTTTAATTGCCTTGTGCAACCAGAAAATATTTTCTAGTATTTTTCCTAATTTTTAGTTGCCGGCGGAGGGAGGAGGGGCAGCAAATATTTTTTTTGCTAAAACACTAAGTGTGTTAGGCAACTTTTGTGAGGTATTACATTTTCGTTTCAAAATAAAAAACTTTTCCGTCTGTTAATATTTTTTCAAAATTTTTAATTGTCTTGGGGGAGCAGAAGATATTTTCCAATTTCGACCAGATTTTACCAAAATACTTAACAGTTGATTGGGTAACTTTTTCGATGTATTACTTTTCCATCGCAAAAATTTTTTTTTCGCCTTTTTCGATGCACTCTATTGCATATACCTAAAGCTACGAAGAAAAAAGTTACAAAAACTTTGAAAAATCATATTTTGAAAACTGTAAATCATAGAGACTTCTACCAAACGTTATTTTAAAGAGGAATGATGGAAGGTCTTTTTTCTGTGAAACAATGCCTATACCTATATATCCCCGTGGAAAAAAGTTATGGAGCAAAAAACAAAATTGCTATCTTTCGTGTTTTTCTCTTGCTTTTCTTTTGAATATATTTTTGTAAAAAAATATTTTTTACTTTAAAAAATGTGATGTTTCTATAGTAAATTTAACCTGGAACAATTTTCCTGTAAACGTGTTTGTACCAAAAGTGCATAGAACTCACCCTAATCCGCCCTGTACCTAGGGATTAATTCATCCCTTTAAATGGTAGCACTCCGCGGGTTTTTCATATTTAGAGGTCCATTGACTATATTAAGGGGAGGTATGGTTTGAAATATATTTTTTATTATTTCAAATAAAAGTGCATACTTTCAAGAATACTCTATGAAAATTTCAAAATAATCGGAGTAAAATTACCAGAGATACAGCGTGTTGAATATCCCTACCTTCGACTCGCTTTGCCGCAACCTCGCGCCAGCACGCTTGAGCGTAGTGAGAAACGTTAAACAACTGTTCGCCTTCTCTTTTGTGGATTACTCCTCGATTCAAAAAACATATTCCAATGTGCATCACTTTTCGATTTGGCAGACAAATAAGAAAATGAAGATGCAGTTTAAACGAATATTTCTCAAAACTGCTTTTCAAATGCGGTGGACATTGTAACTGAAAAACTACTCGGCCGATCTACCTGATATTTTGCACAGATTTCCTTTAGACATTTCATGAGGTAACAACGTCGAGATATTTTTCTTTGTTTGCTTATTTTTTGTTCAACAATAATAAATCTGTTGATTTTCACAAAATTTTTAATAAAAATTTCATTTTTTTTATTTCTGAGTGATACCAAAAATTCAAAAATCATCAAAAATAAAAAAACTCGACGTTGTGACCTCGTGAAACTCATAAGCTAATTAAATATTTTTGAATTTTTTGTTTCGCATGATCTAGTGATGAGTTCTGATGTCCACCGCAAAATCCATTTTTTTGTGAGCTGCCTGTCAAAATTTGTCACCAATGGCTTACTTTTCAATATTTTGGATTGAATTTCTTTTAAATATTCTTTCAATTGTACTTAATATGTTTATTTAATTTAAAAATAAAATAATTGTACCATAGCTTCGAAAAAAATTCACAAAAATGTGCTTGATAGGTTGATTTCAAACCATACCCCCTCCCCTTAAACAATAAAACCCGTTAACGTTGTAGTTCCTTCCTAAAATACATAATCAATAGCTTATAAATAATCATGTAATAATCAATGTAGCTCTAATCTAATATTTTTTATTTGTATTTTAAAGTAATATGTAATCCATTTAAAAGAAAATAAGCCGATAAACATTATTTTAAAAATGGGGTACGCTAAGACCCCACGTCACATCACCAGTTAAGGGTTAAAACAAATCTTACACTTGTAAGGGTTTTTTCCCAGTGTGCACCCTCAAATGTCTTTTCCAATCACTTGCTCGACTAAATCGCTTAAAACAAATCTCGCACTTATGAGGTTTTTCCCCAGTAATGACCATCAACCATAAAATGTCTTTTCAATTTACTTGAGTTAATAAATTGCTTAAAACAAATCCCACACTTGTAAGGTGTTTCTCCAGTGTGCACTCTCAAATGTCCTTTCAAATTACTTGAGTTAATTAATTGCTCAAAACAAATTTGACACTTGTACGGTTTTTCTCCAGTGTGCATTCTTAAATGATATTTCAAACTAGCTTTGTGAGAAAACTGCTTAGAACAAATCTCGCACTTGTATGGTTTTTCTCCAGTGTGCACCCTCGAATGTATTTTCAAAGTACTTGCTTGACTAAATTGCTTAAAACAAATCTCACACTTGTAAGGTTCTTCTCCAGTGTGCACTTTCAAATGTTTTGTCAAAACACAAGCTTGACGAAATTGTTTAAAACAGATCTCACACTTATAAGGTGTTTCTCCAGTGTGCACTCTCAAATGTACTTTCAAATTACTTGCTTCACGAAATTGCTTAAAACAAATCTCGCACTTATGAGGTTTTTCCCCTGTGTGTAATCTCAAATGTTTTTTCAAATGACTTGAATTACTAAATTGCTTAAAACAAATCTCACACTTGTAAGGTTTTTCTCCAGTGTGCACTCTCAAATGTATTTTCAAAGCATTTGCTTGACTAAATTGCTTAAAACAAACCTCACACTTGTAAGGTTTTTCTCCAGTGTGCAATCTCAAATGTCCTTTCAAAGTTTTTGCTTCACGAAATTGCTTAAAACAAATCTCGCACTTATAAGGTTTTTCCCCTGTGTGTAATCTCAAATGTGTTTTCAAATGACTTGAATTACTAAATTGCTTAAAACAAATCTCACACTTATAAGGTTTTTCTCCAGTGTGCACTCTCAAATGTGTTTTCAAATGACTTGCTCTACTAAATTTCTTAAAACAAATCTCACATTTATAAGGTCTTTTTCTAGTCACAACTTTCACATCTTTATTTACTGTTTTTTCTTCAGTGTGTTGACTCGAGTAATTTCCTACGTAAGATAAATCTTCAATGAGTCTCTCCATGATCTCCGTTTTGTTTTCATTTTGGGGATAACCTAAAATACAAAAAAAAATACTATGTTATTGAATAGACGGCCGGAGTGTGACGTCACAGCCAACTGCGGCTATATTCAGTGTTATGATCACTTTCTAAACAAAGATTGTAAACAAGTTGAAAAGATAGGGTTTACCCAATCTCAAGACCTTTTTAATTAGTATAAAGTTAAAATTTTGCTTCTTGTGCTATTTTTTATGTTTAATTATATAGTCCGTTCTTTAACGGTAAAATATTGCAAAATCTCTAAATTTTAAAGAACCGCTTGGATTGACATGAAATTTGGCATACACATAGCTAACAAGTCAAAGAAAAAAAGTGATATTGTGCCGATATGTGCTTTTGCCCTGGGGGTGGTTTTCACCCCATGTTGGGGGTGAAAAAATATTCGTCCAAAGAAAGTCAGGAAATGGATAAACTGGCTAATTTTAAGTAACTTTTGTTCTATAGAGTTTTTTCACTAAGTCAATACTTTTCGGGTTATTTGGCAGTGAATATGTTCATTTTTTCAACAAAATAAGACGCTTTTAGACAGTTTTTCGCAAATAACTCAAATAGTAAGTATTTTGTCGAAAAAACATTTTTAGCAAAAATATAGCCTGTAAAAAATTTAAAAAAATGGTGTATATATCACGTCTCTACACCTAGTAGAAGCAGAGTTATAGCTAATGAAAAATAGGTTCATATTCGTCAAATTCCGAATGGAATACTTTACCGTGAAATAAACAAAAATGAAGCACATTTCGGGGAAAACTCATTACAACTTATGTAAAGTGTTTAAAAAAAGCTTCATTTTTGTTTTATAAAACAAATTTCTAGCATCAAAATTAAACAAGTTACGCTCAAAATAAAGTTAGTCCCTTTTGGTTTTGGTAAAAAAATCGAGAAAATCACCCCCTAATTAGTATCTTAAATGAACTTAATCGTTACGACTTCACAAGTTTCTTGACTCGTGTATATATTGTTTATATGATCTGTAAGTTTCATCGGTTCAAAGTCGTTATTATTGAAAGGGCTGTAGTTAAAATGGGTTGAACGAGTCACTGATCACGAATGTATGCAAATTTAGAAACACCAAATCTTAATCAATTTTTGTCTAACAGAAAAACAAAAACATACATGATATTCAGAAAAGTAAATCTGACTTTTTTTTGTTTTTCGAGATTTTTGGTATCTCTAACAATTTTTAAGTTATTTTAAAAAAAAAGCATATATTTCAAAATTTAAAATTTTACTTTGAAACCAAATTTTTTCAAAAATAAGCACTTTGAATCGATGAAACTTACAGATCATATAAACACAACATAAGTAAAATAATTTGTGGAGCGGTAACGATTAATTTCATTTAAGTTGCTAATTGGGGGGTGGTCTTCCCGATTTTTTTTTTTTTGCAAAAACAAAAGGGACCAACTTTATTTTGAGCGTAACTTGCTTAAATTTAATGCTAGAAACTTTTTGTAAAAACAGAAATAAATCTTTTTTTAAACACTTTAAAAAAGTTATAATGGGTTTTCCCCAAAAAGTGCTTAATTTTTTGGGTATTTCACGTCGAAATATTCTATTTGAAATTTGGTGAATATGAATCTATTTTTCATTGGCTATAACTCTGGTTCTACGAGATCCAGAGACCTAACGCGTACACCATTTTTTTTTACTTTGTTATAAGCTATATTTTTGCTAAGAACGTTTTTTTCGAAAAAATACTTTTTGAGTTATTTGCGAAAAACCGTCTAAAAATGTGGTTATTTTGTTGAAAAATGAACATATTCACTCGCAAATAACTCGAAAAGTGTTGACTTGGCGAAAAAGCTCTATAGAACAAAAGTTACTTAAAATAAGTCAGTTTATCCATTTCCGGACTTATTTTGGACATATATTTTTTCACCCTCAAGAGGGGGTGAAAGTCACCACCAGGGCAAAAGCACACATCGGCACAATATCACTTTTTTTCTTTGACATGCAAGCTATACGTATGCGAAATTTCATGTCAATCCAAGCGGTTCTTTAAAATTTAGAGCAAAAACCGTGAAAGAATGGACTAATAGTGTTTTTTTAATTTCACTATCTTAATTCGGTCTCCTAAACCTTACTTCACCCATACATACATTTTATTGCTATAAATCTGACATATATGTCAATAAAAATTGACACTCCTACGTCATCACTCCGGCCGTCTATTGGTTATTGTTGAAAGGGGGTAAGCGCCATTTTCTACTTTTCGAGTTACAGTAAAAAACCCTTCTCTCATTCTTTATCCGAGTCATTTGGTGTTGAAAGGAAGCAAGCACTGATGCACTGCATGGATATAGTTTACGAGAATACTGCGAAACTGCTTTTAACACCAAATGACGTGCATCATGCATATACAGGATGTCCCCAAAAATAGTATGTTCCTTTAAGGCAGTGTTTCCGAAAGTGTGGGTCGCGACCCCCTGGGGGGTCGCAATGAGGTACTAGGGGGGTCGCCGGAAATTTCCAAAATAAGACAAAAACACTACTTTGTTAAATCATGTATTTTTATTTTAATAAAGCCGTAAATAAAAATTAACAATTAATTATCAAACGAAACATAAAACTAAATATTAAAAGTCCTTAAAAGTAAAAGAAAAAAATAAAGTCAAATATTACAATGTTAATGAGACCCATGCGCCTGTTTTGTTGAAAATAGTCTTTCAAATCTAGGCTGTGTATTTGAGACACACACAATTATATCGTTTTCAAGTACGAGACGATTTCTCACTTTTGTTTTAATGGCAGTCATAGACGAGAAACTTAACTCACATAAATATGATGTTACAAATGGAACCAAACATTTTACAGCTTCATTCGCCAACTGAGGGTATTCCTGCATCTTTTTGGTCCAAAATTCGTCCGGGTTCTGGGAAAAAAATTGGAGCTTCAACATTCCATCACTTGATATTTCAATAAGTTGTTCTTTCATGTTTATTGGTATTTCAGCATGTTGAAAGGAATCGGCTAAAAACGGATTCAGTATCCATCTGCAACTGTCGTAACTGTTTTGAATTTCTTCGGGGAAATAATCACAGAGCTGTTGTTTTAAATTAAGCAAAGTAACTTGCATGCCTGCATAAACTTGTTCAAAATTTGTAGCACTGTAACATACATTTTCTATAATTTCCTGAACGCACTGGAATGAATCGAGCTGCTTTTTGCCAAGTGAAGTTGACCATAAATCGATTTTTCTTATAAACCCCTTAATTTTATCTGTGGCTGTAATTATATTAATGTCGCGACCTTGCAAATTACTGTTCAAAATATTTAATTGTTCGAATATATCAGCAAGGAAACCTAGTTTCAAAAGTCAAATAGGATCGGAAAATTGATTTTCATATGGGGACTTCTCATCTTTCAAATACATTAAAAGCTCTGCTCTTAAGTCAAATACTCTTTTTAAGACGTTGCCCCTTGAAAGCCACCTTACTTCGGTGTGATAAAGAAGATTTTGAAATATAGCACCCATGTCTTCGCAGATTTTTCGAAAAATACGGGTCTGTAAAGCTTTTCCTTTAATGGAATTTACAACTTTAATGATGGATTTCATAACACAGTCCATTTCAGGAGGTAAAGCTTTTGACGCCAGAGCTTCTCGATGTAAAAAACAATGTCTCCATGTGGCATTAGGCATTATTTCTTGTAATCTGACGACAAGACCAGATTGATGTCCTGTCATAGCTTTAGCGCCATCTGTGCATATAGCAATACATTTTCCCCAGTCAATAACATATTTACTTGTGCGTTTCACAAAACTGTCGAATAAACATTTTCCAGTGGTATTGGTCTCCAATGGGGAACAAAATAAAATATCTTCTTGAATGCCATTACATATTTGTATCATATCTTACAAACGTAATAAATTGGGCACAGTTAGATATATCCGTGGATTCGTCCATTTGAAGAGAGAAGTACGTGCATTTATTAAGATTTTCCACAACTTGCGCTTGAATATCTTCTGCCATATCACTAATTCTTCTTTGGATAGTATTATTTGACAGAGGTATTGTTTTTAACTTTGCAGACTCTTTTTCACCAATCATTATATGTACCATTTCAACAGCTGCTGGCAAAATCAGATTTTCAGCAATTGTGTGCGGATTACTAGTTTTGGCAACGCGATAAGCAACTTTATAACTTGCTAATAATGCTTTTTCGTTAGTAGTGGTTGCCAATTGAAAAGTATCTTGCTGTTTGTGAAGGACGTTCAGCTTTCTTTCAAATAATTCTACGGGTTTGTCTTTTTTATCTGGATGTTTGCTATTTAAATGTCGAAGTAACTTTGATGGCTTCATGCTTTCGTTTGACAATACTTCGCAAATAACACATTGTGGTTTATTGGAAGTAATGGTAAAACCATATTTAAGATATTCATCACTGTAAAGTCTGTTTTTCTTTTTATTACTGCCACTTTCAGACGTAGATGGTTCTGCACTTCTTTTTAAAAACTTATCCATAATTTGTAATTTATCGTAGACGTAAATACGTAAACGGGAATACGTAAGTCGCAAAATATTTACTCATTACTTAATACCGCTGCATTCGCCACAACGTGCTGTTTCGAACTGAGGTCTCATTGCACATCGCCGCTTATATAAAGCCAAAACGAGGCTACGAGAACGTTGCAGAGTGCCATCTAGTAGCGAAATAAGGAGTAGAGCCTTCGCGAATATCATGGAAAAGTATTGCGATGTAGACACAAAGATGTCGCGGTGTACAATGTGCAGTCAACTTTTTATTATTTATTTTTATTGTAAATGCTAGTCTGGCAGAAGTACTACTAGTGTACTAGTGGGACAGATCGCAATTATTAAAATAATTGTTGAATTTTTTAAATGTATTTAGTTTAAATTTAAACAGTAAAGTAAAATAAAATTTGAGAAACCATCAGTTGTAAATTAGGCACGCTATTTTTGTCGCTATTTTGGTTTGGGTGATGAGTAGGGGTCGTGAACAATTTTTTTAACAAAAAGGGGTCGCGCTTTAGGTTAGTTTGGGAAACACTGCTTTAAGGTATGGATATAATACACAATTTAGAACAAAAAAGTCCTATAACATTTTTTTCTAAAGTTAACTGTTTCCAAGAAAAAAATTGCATTGTTCTCCATAGAAGTGAATTTTTATTTTCATAAATTTTAATGACCTGGCAACGTGTCATAGAAGAACTTGTTTGTAACTGGAAATTTAACCTAATTCTACCCCTTCTTTATTTACTATTTGAGGTGTGATTTTTTGGGGTTGTTGACATCTGTAGGTACCTATCTGCAAAATAATTATTTTATGCTTTTATAATGTGGCATTTTTGCTATTATCTGAATTAATTAAAATAAAAAGGAAAACATTCCTCTCATTGGCTGTATACCATAATAACAAATTACTAAGAAAGTCAAAACTTCTCTTGTAGGTAGATGGTATATAAATTTATTAAATTTTTTTTTAAAGATTCACGTTGGGTTAAAGTAGGTACAGCTGGTTCCTAAAAAACCGATACGACTCTTAGTAAGATTTAATCATTTTGAGCAGTGTATTAAATACCGACCAATCAAATGTTGATTGGTCTGACATTATATTATATTTATTATGACAGACAAATAATAAAATAAACAAACAAACAGCTGATTACATATACCGGGTGTCCACTTATATTTTCCCCCATTTTAACTGCCTATAACTTCTAAACGGTTCAAGATAGAAATATGGGGTTTTCGCTGAAATGTTTTATTTTAGTAAAAGTTTTGTCTGAATGGATTGAATTTTTTATATCGCTTTCAAATACGAAATAAAAAATGGCGGATTTTTGAAAAAAACTTTGTTGACTTTTTTTAATGGAACACCCAGTATATTTTTTTTAATTGAAAGAAAGGTCATTCACCTATCCAGCGATATAAAGTTTTTCAAAATCGGTTGCCAAATCACTGATTAATTAATTTTTAAAATGAGGGGTGCAACGTGGATATCACATACCTAAATAACATAACTGAGCAAAATGATATTATGTTATGTGATTTCCACATTGCATCTCTCATTTTAAAAATTAATTGCTCAGTCATTTGGCAACCGATTTTTAAAATTTTTATATCGCTGGATAGGTAAATGACCGTTTTTTCAAGACACAAAAAATATACTGGGTGTTTTAATAAAAAAAGCCAACAACGTTTTTTTTTTCAAAAATCCGCCATTTTTTATTTAAAAGCGATATAAAAAATGGTCATTTACCTAAAAACTTGAAAAAACGGTAATTTATCTATCCAGCGATATAAAATTTTTAAAATCGGTTGTCAAATGACTGAGCAATTAATTTTTAAAATGAGAGATGCAATGTGGAAATCACATAACTTGCTTAGTTATGTTATTTAGGTATGTGATATCCACGATGCACCTCTCATTTTAAAAATTAATTACTCAGTGATTTGACAACCGATTTTGAAAAACTTTATATCGCTAGATAGGTGATTGACCTTTCTTTCAATTTACAAAAGAATATACTGGGTGTTCCATTAAAAAAAAGTCAACAAAGTTTTTTTCAAAAATCCGCCATTTTGTATTTCGTATTTGAAAGCGATATAAAAAATTCCATCCATTCAGACAAAACTTTTACTAAAATAAAACATTTCAGTGAAAACCGCATATTTAAAAAAGTTATAGGCAGTTAAAATGGGGGAAAATATAAGTGGACACCCGGTATTAATTCATAAATTGTAACAATTATTAAGGTCTAAATTTTGATATTATTTTGAATTCCTGCATTTTATAAAGAGTATATAATGATAGTTTTTACATAAAATAGGGTTGTTGTTATTATTTTTAATATTATTAAGGAATAAAACAAACGACTTAACTCAAAAATATATTAAAGTAAGAATTGTTTTAAAACTGTTGTTCTGCTTACGTTAAAATGGTTCGCTATGACAGATAGTGACCAAACATCTTTTAATTTCGTTACAATTCTTGCTTTTAGTTTTTTGCTAGCATGTGGAGCCTTTTTTTGATGTTGAATAGAATAAGTTATCTGACAAATTTTAAGATTTGGCAGTGACAGTGACAGTAGGTATGTAAATAAAAAAAATTATCCTTCAAAATACACTGCTCAATTTTCTACAAAATACGCTTTAAGAGTCATATCAGTTTTTTTAGGAACCAGTCGATGTTAACCAGCTGTACATCACTAGTACAAAACAAACGTTTTCGGACTAATCAGTCCATCATCAGGTTGAAACCTAAAATAAGCAAACCACTGTATAAAAGGCAAAGTTGAAATTTTGATTGTTAAAAAGTTAGGAAAAAATTAAAACGTGGTTACTTACTTCACATCCAAAGTAGTTGGAACTATCTACATAGGCAGGTTGAATGACCGTACCTTTATACAAATTAAGCCATTTCAGCTACAACAATGTCGACAATAAGTCGATGTTAAAAGAATATTAAAATAAAAGAATAAAAAAGAATGTTAAAAGAATTAAAAAGAAAATTAAAAGAATTAAGAATCAAGTTCCTAAAATGTTATGTGTATCCTGTATTACTATATGGATGTGAAACCTGGATCATGAAGGTTAACATGATGAACAAATTAGAAGCCTTTGAGATGTAACTGTATCGTAGAATGCTCAGAATATCTTGACAAGTCTTAACCAGAGTAGGTCAAGGCGAAGGTGATTTAATCAAGATGATAAAAAAGAGAAAACTTGAATATCTGGGGCATATGAGATGTAGCAGATACAGGATGTGCTGCAGTTAATACTCAATGGAAAGATCGACAGAAAAAGAGGAATTGGTCGAAAGAAATATTCATGAAACCTTCGTCCACAGACTTACTTATCAGCAGATCAATTATTACATGCCGCACAAGATCGAGAACGATACGAGAGAACGAGAAGCTACCCAGGCCTAAAAATTTGGGCACAGTACTTAAAGAAGAAGAATCAATGTTAAAAGCCAGTAGCATGCATGTGTGAGTCACCAAAATGTTATGAGTAAAACCCTATGACCAACTTTCATGGCTGTGGATATCAGTGACCCCTGAGAGTAGTATCCCGATTAAAGCATGGCACGCAATGTGTTAAATGTTACAAAGTCTTAAATTGTAGTACATATTGTTAATAATAATATTGGATATTGCAAATATTCCTGGATATTACCCAGGGCAACACAGGACTCATAACTGTTGTGAAGAATGTCAACTAACAGTTGACATTCAATTCTCAATATGTGAGGTTCATCCCTTTCACATTACGTCCACATGGGTTAGAGTCCTGTGTTGCCCTGGGTAATATCCAGGAATATTATATATATACAGGGTGTAACAAAAATACAGGTCATAAATTTAATCACATTCTGGGACCAAAAATAATTCGATTGAACTTAACTTACCTTAGTACAAATATGCACATAAAAAAAGTTACAGCCCTTTGAAGTTACAAAATGAAAATCGATTTTTTCCAATATATCGAAAACTGTTAGAGATTTTTTATTGAAAATGAACATGTGATATTCTTAGGGCAGTAGTATCTTAAGAAAAAAATAATAGTTAAATTTGGATACCCCATAAAAATTTTATGGGGGTTTTGTTCCTTTAAACCCCCCCCAAACTTTTGTGTACGTTCCAATTTAATTAATATTGTAGTACCATTAGTTAAACACAATGTCTTAAAAATTTTTTTGCCTCCCAGTACTTTTTCGAAAAATCAGTTTATATCGAGATATTTTGAATATTTGTCAAATCCACCACATATTTGTATATGGTTAAGTACGATTATGGAAACTTGGTAATAATATGAACATTTATTTTTGATTTACATTTTTAGGTATATTTTGAATCATATTAAAAAAGGATCCACATCTCGATAAAAGATGGCTTATCAAAAAAATACAAATAGGCAAAAAGTTTTAAAAACACTGTGTTTAACTAATGGTATCGCAGCAATAGTTTAATTGGAACATACACAAACATTTGGGTGGTTTAAAGGAACAAAACCCCCATAAAATTTTTACGTAAACATATTAAAAAAGAAGCTGCAACTCAATACTAGGAGGCAAAAAAGTTTTAAAAATATTTAATTCAACTAATGATGCCACAAAAATAATTTAAATTGGAATGTACACAAAAGTTTGGGGGGGTTTAAAGGAACAAAACCCCCATAAAATTTTTATGGGGTGTCCAAATTTCACTATAATTTTTTCTTAAGATACTACTGCCATAAGAATACCACATGTCCATTTTCAATAAAAAATCTCTAATAGTTTTAGATATATTGGAAAAAACCGATTTTCATTTTGTAACTTCAAAGGGCTGTAACTTTTTTTATGTGCATATTTGTACTAAGGTAAGTTAGGTTCAGTCAAATTATTTTTGATCCCAGAATATGTGATCAAATTTATGAGCTGTATTTTGTTACACCCTACCCTGTATATCCATGGTATTGGCTTTTAACAGTGATGATGGATTATTTTTTAATCCGAAATGTTTTGTTAATGTGATGTAAGCCTTGTTAGGGTCTTTTAAATATACCTTTTACAAAGGATCCAGTATTTTTTGTGATATCAATATGTTTTAAGCGGCCCCTAGACGGTCAATATTAACATCAATATATTGTAGCACTGCACATCCGCTAGGAAAAATATTCCAATTCGGATTTTTTGCACAATCTTACTCAAAAAGGACCCCTTTTAACAAATTTGCATGTTGCCAGGACCAAAAGTTGGTCAAAATTTTTTAAACATTTTTTTTTGTTTTTTTCTAAAATTTATTTTTTTGCATGGAACAAAGTTTTTTAGGTTTTTTTGGATCATTCCAAACAGAAAATGTCTTTAGTGACTTTTCTCTAAAGTTGATAGTTTTTGACATATAAGCGATTAAAAATTGAAAAATTGCGAAATTGGCCCTTTTTAACCTTCAAAAACTATGGGAAGAACTTAAAATTTGAATGTTACCAAGGTAGGTAGATATTCTTTAAACATCGATTGATGAAATCCCGAAGAGTTTTTGCAATACAGTATTCAAAACTCCTTTGTTTTTTAATTGCTAATCAAGTGTGCGTGATACTATTTTCCACCGACAATATGGTGCAAATGAATGTAATAAATTCGTTATTTCGTAAACCGGCGACTTTAAGGAAAAATCCCAAAACAGGTCGATTTTTATTTTTAAGTTATGATATTGTGGCATATATGGTATACTAGTGACGTCATCCATTTTTTTAAATGAGAATAGGGGTCGTGTGCTAGCTCATTTGAAAGGTTCTTCAATTATCTATTCAGTAATGTAAACATTTAGGTACATAATTATTTATACAGGATGTCCAAAAAATTTTTATTAAATTAAATTATTTGACAAAAAATAAGTAGAACGACACCCTGTATAAATAATTATATAAATGTTTATATTACTGAATAGGGAATTGAAGAACTTTTCAAATGAGCTAGCACACGACCCCTATTCTCATTTAAAAAAATCATCGATTACGTCATCACGCCCAGATGGATGACGTCACTAGTATACCATATATGCCACAATATCATAACTTAAGTACTTTACGCTTTTTCGAAAACATGTTGACTGTTCACAGACTGAGATAGAGATACAATCGAAACTGGAAGTGAGAAGTGATAAAAGCGTGTTACTCAACTTTCTGCTCACTAGATTGTAATTTGAACCACCAAATATTTGCTGAATGTTGTACAGTGATCCACACAATCAATCACTTACTAATCTATTTATATCAAGTTACACCTACACAAGATGTTTATTACTTATTACCTGTGTCCCCATTAAGTGTAATCTTTAATTGGTAAAATTCGCACTGTTTAGTTGTCAGCCAAACGTGAATGCTATCAGTTATTTCTTGAGTGAGATCATTGACTTTGTAACACTGAAAAGTGATCGATATCGGTATAGAGAAAGAATTAATATGTTGTTCTTACGAGGAACCAAAAAAACGTTTAGTATTGTATTTTCATCGTTATAGAGGAAATATCGTTATATAGGGAATCGTTATAAAGAGAGACTACTGTATAATACTAAATATTTTGTAACTTACCTTCAGCTTTTAGATTTTCTACAAATGGCTTAAGTTTATCTCCATGTTGTTCTATATCAGAATTTGTGGAACAATTCTTTAAGTCTACAGAATCATTTGTATCATGTGTACTTTGCCTATTGGACTCCTCCTGGATTTCACATTTAAAACCATCCAAAAGAGAACCGTCCAAATCATTATACTCTATTTCTATTTTAAACGTTTCTTGGCTAAAAAGTTTATTTCCATGTTGTTCTATTTCAGTATTTGTGGAACCATTCTTTAAGTCTTCAGAATCATTTGTATCATGTGTACTTTGCCTATTGAATTCCTCCTGAACTTCACATTTAAAACCATCCAAAAGAGCATGGTCCAAATCATTATACTCTATTTCTATTTTAAACTGCTCCTCGCTAATTTCTTGTTTTACTTCCATTCTTATTCCAATAATAATTTTTACACTCAAAAAATAAAATCAGTCACGTTCTTTTATATTTTATAAGAAAACACGGATATATAGTATTTTTACCATAGATAAATAATATAGTATTACCGGATAGATAGGCAACTCACTGTAAAAATTTGGTTCCTTTCGCCACATGCGACCGTAGTGTTAACTAATCACCATTTGGCGGGAAATTTAAATGGACAAGCATTAATTTCATCCGTTCAGCGCCTCTTGCGGGCCCTTTTGTTACTAATTAAAATATCTTCTTATTTTACGAGAAATAATCTCACCTATATTATTAAAATAAAATACCAGAACTTACAAAGCTTGTTAAAGTATTTTATTTAAATAATATCTAAGTACTACTTATAACTTATTCGGAATTCCCAAGTTACAAAATGTATATGTTATTTTTGCTGTCAAATTTAGTAAGGAAAAGGGATATAAAAAAAGTTAGACAATGTTTTTGTAAATACAGTGATGAGCGCGCTAATAACCGGCAAAATAGCTCAAAAGATGGAAAATGTATTAAGTTTTGAGATAAAAAGAAATGAAACTACTGGAGGTGGGATTCTATCGGTATTAACTTATAATTTACATTACCATTATGGATAGTTTCCACCTTTATACTTTTAAACGTCAGCTAGTTAACTTCGGTCATAATTCTAATTCTACGTATGATGTTCCTTCAAACCAGGAATTACGTACACTCGATACGCATCGTATCCGCCATGTTTTCCCATAGCGCCTTACGGGAAAACATGGCGGATACGATGCGTATCGAGTGTACGTAATCCCTATGCAGCTTCAAACTCAGTTTTATCAGGTTATGTATGTCTTCTACTTCTTTGGTTTATTGGCCTCTACCTGCATGGATATTTTGGCCAGCTCATCCTATCAGAATAAAGGAAAAAATCCCTTAATAATCTACAATTTAGAGTTAATAACTCAATAATTTCAAATTTTAATATTTAATTATTGCAAAAAATCACAAATGTGGGATTTGAAACAACCTTCGACAGTTCTGTAGTGACATGAGTGAATGCGAGACGTCTAAAATCATGATAGAAATTAAGTTAATTTTAGAATAAAAGGTTACTAGGTACTAATTAAACTGTTTTTATTTTGCATTATTGTCTTCAATTGATTTTTACTTTATGCGAAATCAAAAAAAAATGTTAATGTCATGTTAACGTCATACGTAGTTATGAGGAAAGAAAAATATTGAAAATGAATGGATAAAATAATAAATAATTAGGCCACATTACGCAATCTTGTAATGATCTTCTTTTTCTTCTTCCTTTATTGGGTTATATTCCTTGGGATAATTCGCCAAGCTTACACCAGGGAAATCTTGTAATGATCGGCAGTTGTCCCTGTGTTAGAAAGGCTTTTTGCCTTTGTTGTATTTGTCGCATGACAATTCAAAATTGCCAATTAACTAAAGAACGAGAAGAAGAAGTAGAAGCAGATTGTGTAATGGTCGGCAGTTATCCCTGTACGAGAAAAATTTTTACCTTTGTTGTATTTGTCCGATATCAACTCTAAATTGTAGATGAATAAGGGATTATTCCTTTATTCCAAGACGATGGACTAGCCAAATACCCATGCAGGTAGAGGCCAATAAACAAAAGAAGAAGAAGCCATACATAACTTATTAAAACTATTGTTTGTTTTTTAACCAAGAGGAGTGATTCAAATTTACCGCGCCTTAATGCTTGTTTCTAATAGGTCCAACCGCAGGCAAGTTTACTCCACTGTTATTAAATTTTGACACTAATGACATTTATGAAATTTTGGCACTTCTGTCATTTTATAGGTTAAAAGGTTTTTTATAGGTTTGAAAGAACGTCATACGTAAAATTATGACCGAAGTTAACTAACTGACGTTTAAAGGTGGAAACTATCCATAATGGTAATGTAAATTATAAGTTAATACCGATAAAATCCCACCTCCACTAGTCGCATTTCTTTTTATCTCACAATTTAATAGATTTTCCATCTTTTAAGCTATTTTGCCGGTTATTAGCGCGCTCATCACTGTATAGGTACCTACGTGTATTTATTTGTTGTTTCGTTTCAGATAAAACAGTTATAAACTAATTACTATTTACCTATCTATGCATTTTTCTAACTTTTCTATGATTTGTACACAACCGTACACAACAATAATAAACCATGTTCAGTTTTTTTATTAACACAACACAAAACTTCTTTCGTTTCGTAACTAAAACAAAACTACACTTTATCAACGAAGGATAAGGAACCAACTTAAATTGAAATTACTAAGAACAAATCGTTAAAGATAATACAATAAAAACTGTAAACTAATGGAAAATTATTTCCACTAACTTTCATTGTCATTACTTTTGACAGAATTGACATTGCCGAGTTAAGCCTCGTTTGATTATTTTATTTGTGACATTCAGATATGGCGTTAACATAAATGATTGGTTAAAGTCTTCGTGAGCGAGATAGGCTGTCATTTCTCTTTATTAGCTGACCGTAGTGAAAGTGATGGGGGAAATTCCCCAGTTTGTTCATATAAGATTCCAGGGCATGGTATTTTTACTACAAAAACGTTATTACGTAGGTCAAAATTTTTGACGTAAGAGAACTGTCAAAACATTAGAATGTGACTTTTCGTTATTGCTATGTTTATTATAAACACGGCAATAATGAAAAGTCACATGCTAATGTTTTGACAGTTCTCTTACGTCAAAAATTTTGACCTACGTAATAACGTTTTTGTAGTAAAAATACTATACTACATTCGCTCTCGCGAGATTTTTTTGACACTGACGTCTGACGTTAGTATAGTAATTTTTTTTTCTCTGATTCTGGCTTTGGTAGGTTAGTAATTTCTTTTTTGAAAAATTCAGTTGTCAGAAGTGACTGGAAATTACTACAAAACCAACGCACCTGCTCATATCCAATATTATTAATAGTAAACAGACATAAAAATAACATAAACCTTACGCCAATAAATAGTTATTGATTTAAACCATTATAATGTATTGATAGCAAATGAGAAAATTATTTATTGTACAAAGTAGCAATCTGATTCTCGAAGCGTGAACATGTACCGTCATTAAAAGCGCTAGAGAACTTCCTTATCGTAAAACTACCTAATTAACTAGTAATTATCTTATCAGCATCAAAAAATTGTTAAAGTGAAAAGTAACAAAAACCAAGTGATTAGTGAAACAAACAAAAGAAATATGTTCCCTTCGGGGAACTTATTAGGATTTGATAATAATGGCCAACCAATTTATCAACAAATGAATACTATACAGGATGTCCCAACAATAAATAACCAGAACCAGTCAAACCAAACAGCAGTAAAACCGCAAGTACCATTTTTGTATTTTAATCAAACACCATCTAACCAGATAACAAATCAAATGTCATGCTCAAACCAAATACCTATTCCAACCCAAATAGCTATACCAAACCAAGTACAATTTCCTAGTCAATCAACTGCACAAAATATTCAAAACACTCAAAACCCTATTCAGTCACAATACACAACATTATCCACAAACCCTCAATGCTCACTCTCATCAACACAAAACACCAATAACTACACAGATAGCGATAGCGACATAGAACTTAACGAAACAGAAAACCAAAATAAACATCCTTGGCAAGAAGTTGCCAATAAGAGAAAAAGGATGAAAAGACAAACAACTTCAGAAACGTCCAACCAAATCCAAACACAAAACAGATTTGATTCCCTCTCAAAAGAAAATCTAGATGAACAAACAGACAATTTATCAAATACACAAAACACAAATATCACCAAAAAAGATCCCTCACCGCCACCAATATATATTTATGGAGTTACTGACTATAGTGCTATGATAGCAAACCTTTCAACTGCAACTGCGGCAGAAACCTATTACACCAAAACCATTTCAAATAATACAGTAAAAATTAACCCTACAAACTCAGACACCTACAGGACACTCATACAGCACCTTAGAAAAGAAAACATTGTACATCACACTTACCAACCGAAACAAGAGAGGGCCTATAGAGTTGTCATAAGAGGATTACACCATTCAATACCCACAGCAGATATCTCGCATGAATTAAATAATAAGGGTTTTAAAGTTCGCAACATAATTAATGTTAGACATAGAGTTACCAAAGAACCATTGCCCTTATTCTTTGTCGATATAGAGCCAAACGAAAACAACAAAAACATATTTAACCTACAAGTCCTACGAAACTGCATAATAACAGTAGAACCACCTAGAATAAAAAATACAATAGTTCAATGCACAAGGTGTCAAAAATACGGGCATTCAAAAAGTTACTGCCTAAGGCCATTCGCCTGTGTTAAATGCGGAGGATCACATGACACAAAAACCTGCAAAAAAGCACGCGACACACCAGCAACATGTGCCTTATGTAATGGCAATCATCCAGCAAACTATAAAGGATGTGCTATATATAAAGACCTAGTCAATTCGAAAAACAAAAATATAACAAGCAGCATTCCTATACCTAGAGTTGCAAGCCTAAATAATAATAACACTAATGCTCACCACATACACCAATCACATGTAACATATGCTCAAGTTGCAGCAACTAATACTTCTTCACAAGACAACAACAATAATTCAGACCTTTCAAATAAACTTACAGAGTTCCTCAACGAATTTAAAAATATGTTTGCACAATTGATAAACCAAAACAGCATGATACTAAGCATGCTTACAACAGTGATAAATAGAACGTCGTAATGGCTAACTCACTTAGAATAGCAGAGTGGAACGCAAATGGTCTAACAAACCATGTGCAAGAAATTATACTATTTCTAAAATTAAACAAAATAGACATCCTACTTATATCCGAGAGTCACACAACTGAGAGGTCTTTTATAAAAATTCCACACTACTCTGTCTATTACGCAAACCATCCAGATGGAACAGCCCATGCTGGTTCAGTTGTAATAATTCGTACAGCTATAAAACACTACGAACTTGCTCCATATATCACCAACAAAATTCAGAGTACTATCATAAAAGTACATGCGCTCACCTTTCCACTAACAATAGCTTCTATCTACAGCCCACCACGCCACACCATCAATCTGGAGGAATACAGAGAGTTTTTTGAACAACTTGGCTCACATTTCCTAGTGGCAGGGGACTGGAATGCAAAACATACAACCTGGGGAGCAAGACTGATATCTCCAAAAGGCAGAAATCTATTAAAGATCATACAAGATAATAACCTGAAATACCTAACAACTGGTACCCCCACATACTGGCCCACTGATAACAACAAAATTCCTGATCTGTTAGACTTTGCTATAACTAAGGGAATACCTGAAATACACAGCGACATCACCCCCAGTTTTGATCTCCATTCGGACCACAGTCCCATCTTGATTACCTTAAGTACCAATATAATTTGGAAAACTCCTGCACCAAGGCTATGTTCCAGTAACACGAATTGGGTTCAATTCAAAGAAGAAATAAATGATAAAATATCTCTTGACATTCGACTCAAGCACAAAAACGATATTGAAGAAGCTGTAAAATATTTAACGGAACAAATACAACAGGCCGCTTGGAAAGCTACTCCTGTAAAGGAAAAAACCATCGATGAAAGGTATAGTATACCCCTCCATATTAGAACACTAGTAGAAGAGAGAAGAAGAGCCCGTCACAAATGGCAAAGAACAAGAAACGCGATAGATAAAACAAATCTTAACAGACTCACACACAGACTTCATTCCGCTATCCAAACAGCCAAAAACGAATCCTTTGAAAGATATGTCACAAACCTTTCTCTTGACGACAACTCTCTTTGGAAAGCCACAAAGAAATTCAAAAAGCCGGTAGTAATGAAATCACCAATTAGAAAAAATGATGGAGCCTGGGCTCGATCAGATATAGAAAAATCCAACAGATTTGCAGAACATCTATCAACCGTCTTCTCCACCCCAGAGGCCAACGATATTAACGACGAGAAAATTAGAGACTTCCTCAATGCACCCTGTAGTCAGCTATCATTACCACTAAAATACTTCTCACCAAATGAAGTCCGTAACGAAATCAACCTGCTTAACCCTCATAAAGCTCCAGGATTTGACCTCATAACTGGCGAAATCTTAAAAAAACTCCCAAGAAAAGGTGTCGTCTTAATAACCATTATTTTTAATAGCCTCCTGAGACTATGTTATTTTCCAGTGCAATGGAAGTATGCACAAATTATAATGATACCTAAACCTGGTAAACCTCTAACTGAAGCCAGTTCGTACAGACCAATAAGTCTCCTTCCGACTTTATCAAAAGTATTCGAAAGGTTAATCCTTAACAGAATAGAAACAATAATACCTATAGAAAACCTTATCCCAGATCATCAGTTTGGTTTTCGCTCAAATCACTCAACCATACAACAGTGCCATAGATTAGTCAACAAAATAAAAGAGAGCCTAGAAGGGAAACAAATATGTCTATCAGCATTTCTCGATATACAGCAAGCATTTGATAGAGTGTGGCACGAGGGTCTTCTCTTTAAAATAAAAACTCAGCTAACTGACCAAATCTACCTCCTCCTTAAATCATACTTGTCCGACAGATACTTCCAAGTTAAATACGAAGGTACTCTATCCAACTACCACCAAATAAAATCCGGAGTACCTCAAGGCAGTGTACTTGGCCCATTCCTTTACCAAATCTTCACTGCTGATATTCCTATTAGCGAAAATACACTAATGGCAACATATGCGGATGACACTGGTATACTAGCATCAGACATCAACGAAATATTAGCATTTAACAAATTGCAAAATCATCTCAATGAACTAGAAGACTGGCTTAAATGCTGGAAAATAAACGTCAACACAAACAAGTCTTGTCAAGTAAATTTCACAAATCGAAGAATTAGATGTCCACAACTACACCTAAATAATTCACCTATACCAATAAAAACAGAAGTAAAGTACCTGGGCCTTCATCTAGACGAAAAACTTACTTGGAAATCACATATTGCAGCCAAACGACGACACCTCGACCTAAAAGTTAAAAATATGAGCTGGCTAATCAACAGAAGATCGCAACTTTCATTAGAAAACAAACTGACCATCTATAAAACAATACTCAAACCAGTGTGGACATACGGAATCGAGCTGTGGGGCTGTAGCAAACCATCCAACACCAAAATACTACAGACATTCCAGTCAAAAACTATTCGTATGTTAGCTAAAGCCCCATGGTATGTGTCAAACCAAACCCTTCATGCAGACCTCAACATCCCCTTCATCAATGATGTGATTGCTGACCACTCCAGAAGGTACATGAATCGCAGCGCAGACCATCCAAACCATCTCATAGATGAATTATTCAACCCCCCACTGGTTGACAGACGTCTGAAAAGACTTTGGCCAGAAGACCTAGCTGCTAGGTAAATTCCAGAGAGTCGTCAATGGACGACACCTGCCACAAGCCAACAACATACATTATATTTACTTATTACTGTATTGAAGTAGATTGTAAATAAGCAATAAATAAATAAATAAAAAAAATAAAAAAAAAAAAATTTATTGTACACCTGGTTCCAAAAAAAACTGATACGACTCTTGAAGCGTATTTTGTAGAAAATTGAGCAGTGTATTTTGAAGGATAAATACTAAATATTTACATACTGTCAATGTCACTGCCAAATCTTAAAATTTGTCAGATAGCTTATTCTGTTCCACGGTTATTAGACTTTATTATAAATCTTTATTATTAGGAATACTTTCTCCTCAGCTGAGGGTATCTTATCAACTGTATTGTTTTTAAACAATAGATGATAAAATAAAAATATTGACAGTTCAAAAATGTGAACATTATTGCATTGTGTGTGGCCTAAGTTTGGGCTGAAAACTGAAATGTATTACATTTTTACAAAATTTTGGAATATGTTTAATTATGTAGACCAATTTTAACAGTTGTTTTCAATACTCTACAAATAGTTTCTAATGTCTTTTGATGTCAAATAATTAGGGAAGCTGGAATTCAACAGTTTAGAATTTTACATTGAGTTAATGCAAAATTGTGACGCATGTCAAAATTCTCAATGTATTTTAATTGTAGGTATTCATTTTTTCGAATCCTGAGAAAACTAATAAATATTTATGAAAAATTTAAGCTCCGAATGAAAGACTATATTATTACCGAGGGCTGAAAGTCCCTGAAAACTTCTATAATATTTATTTTAATAAGTTACAGGGCTGAAAATAAAAGAGAAGTGTGATATTTAATTTCAAATATTTCATTCAATAGAAACTGATTGTTTATTCTAAGGGGCTTTCCGCCCTCGGTAATAATGTAATCTTTCATCCTGCGTTTAAATTTTTCTAAAATACTTATTAGTTTTTTCATGATTCGAAAAAAATCATATTACGATTCAAATGACAGTACTCTCGTAACGTAATCCACGTTTGTTGTGTATTTGTTGTATAATTTGTTGTATAATCCACGTTTACAATAATTATGTGATCTATTTGATGTAAAAACTATCATTTATAATATACTCTTTATAAAATACAGGAATTCAAAATAATATAAACATTTAGACCTTAATAATTAGTACAATTTATGAATTAACATAATATGTAATCAGTTGCTTATTGTTTGTTTATTTTATTATTTGTCTGTCATAATAAATATAATGTCAGATCAATCAAATACACTGCTCAACATGATCAAATCTTACTAAGAGTCGTATCAGTTTTTTTAGGAACCGGCTGTACAAAATAAAAATATTTTGTAGAAATAAACTTCACAAAATTTTATGAGATTAGTAGACACTCCCACTATTTCTAATAATTCTTTTTTTATAAGTTGATTTTAGCAGTTAATAGCCGCCATGTTTTCCCATAAGGCGCTACGGTAAAACATGGCGGATACGATGCGTATCGAGTGTACGTAATCCGGGCCCTGGATTCTGGGCCCGGATTACGTACACTCGATACGCATCGTATCCGCCATGTTTACCGTAGGGAGTGATTACAAAACCTCTTTCCCTACGTTGTCGATGCGAGTCAACTCGAAGGCACTGCTCGATACCTACGACCCTGTCGAGTTGCCAACTCGAACTATCTATCTCTCTCTGATAGATCGCTGATCTCCTATAACGCTTTCTCTCTTGCCGGTCCAAGTATAAAAATTAAGAAAAGTGAATACATAATGACCTACTTACTTCATACTTTGATTTTTTCAATTTAAAAATAATGTAAATCGTTAATCAAACGATATTTAGATTATACGGTTTTGATAATAATTCTCATGTTTTGAACATTAAAAAAATATATTGTTTAAATCTCCCAGTGAGGTGTTATTACACTCATTACACGGACAGAAGTTGTCAGTTCTCTAATACTTACTCCTACTTTAAAAATATGTGAAGGAAAGCTCTGAGACAGAATTCGATGAAGTGAATAGGTAGTTAGCAGTGATCATTACGACCTTTAGTAATATTTTTATATAACGTATCCCATCTTTCCCTGGCCATTTAATCTTTAATAACGGTAAAAAATCATAATTAATCTCAAATTCTACTCAAGTTCGAAAATCATATATTTTTATATCTAGGTACACGTTATCACTGTACCATCCTTAGAATATAAAATAAACGTTTATAACAATTAAATATATGTAATAGAAACTTTATTTTATATTCTATTGTAATAATTATTGAGGTTAATGAGAGAAATTCCTTGGCATATAACGTGCACATCATTTCATTTGTTCGAAATATTATCCCGTAGGTTCAAAAATACGAAAATTGCCGATGATTTTCTGACAGTCTACTCGAACCCAGTTCGTAATCACTTTTTGGCTTCGATGCATATTCGCATCGAGTTTACCTACGGTTCGTTTTGCGATCTCGCATCGAGTGTTCGTAATCCCGCTGCTGGGCCCGGATTACGAACACTCGATACGAATCGTATCCGCCATGTTTTCCCATAAGGCGCTACGGTAAAACATGGCGGATACGATGCGTATCGAGTGTACGTAATCCGGGCCAGGGGCCCGGATAACATTTGAGAATGACCGGAACAATGGAACACAGAACACTCTGAATCGAATGTCAAACGTCAGTCGTTCACTAGTAAAAAAACTGTCAGCGTTTCAGCGTAAATTAATCGGATTGCACATGGATTGCACTCGGATTATTTTGGTGAACGCGACCAAATATGTGACACATGACAGAAGCTCCAAACAAATGAAAATCGATGAAATGGATGAAAAGCCCTATTGACAGTTCGTTGAGTTTTTCAATTTTTCACCTTTTATTGTAAATAATTATAAATGTAAATTTGTTATTGAAATATATATATAATAAAACCAAATGCCAAATGGATGTAAAGCAAGAGGTTACTGAAGAGACCGGTAAAGTAAAAGTAGAAATATATAATGAGGTGGATGATGGTTTCTTGGATAGCTGTAAAATTGAAATTCAGGAGGAACCCAAGAAAGAAAGCATACATGACACATTTGTTTATTCAGACTCACAGGAATTCCCTACAAAGATTGAAGTAGATCCAGATGAAAGCCAACTTAGACCAGCTGAAGAAATAGATGAGAAAGGTATGTTATGTAAATAGCAATAATGAATATTCTTCCCCTCTTTATAATATAACTCGGGAGCTTGGTTCTAAAAGGACCAATGAAAGTTTTAGACTGTTTGGGCATATGTGTATTTTTAACTTAGATTTCACATAAACAATACTGTGTAAAAGGGGCCAATGTCTGGATAGAGTATCAACAAACTTAGGGCAATACTTTTGGCCAATGTCATGAACACTAATTTTTAAAACAGAAAGGAGCAGTGTAGACTTAGGCCCCAATACTTCTAATAATTTTATTTCCATACAGGCCAATGTTGATATGGGCCCTTCTTTTAACAGCACCTCATTTGATTTGACATTGGCCCTTTATTTCTAGGTTGGATTTCTGTTTGTACCTATGTACATTATCCTGGGGTGCCATTCTTGACTGTTCATAAACTAAGGCCTTCACGATTTAGTATATTTTTATAAGAACGACATTTAAGTTTACAAACGGTCAAGAATAACACTTCTGAGTGCAATAATAATAGTAATCTTGGTATAACAAAATAAACAGTTTGCACCGAATAATATGTGAGTCTTCTTCTTTTACTTCTTGGAGATCTTTCGATCTGTTTAATTCTGCATCTGCCTCTGGTTAATTTTCTGGGAGGTAGATTGCCAACTATCCCTCCATTTTTTAGGTGGTCTTCCGGGGGGTCTGGAACCGGGTGGGTTGTTTTCTAGGGCAATTTTTGAGAGTCTATTCTCGTCCATTCATCTTACATGGTTATACCACATCCTCTTGCGTTGCCTTCCCCATATTACAATATCTTGAATTTGGCATTGCTCTCTAATGTTTGTATTTCTTACCCTGTATCTTCTTGTTTTCCCCATTATTGTTCTTAGGGAGACCTTTTCATTTTGGCGACCCCTAGCATCTGTTTTGTTTTGTTAGGCTCACTGTTAAACTAAATTTCAATAAGACATGTAGTGCATGTAAACGATTTTAGTTGTTAAAGGTGTTCAAGTTGTATCTACTTGTTCCATAGTAACAGTATATTATTTACATCACCTTTTCTCGATTATTAGTTTCTATTGTGTATATTGTATTGTAATCACTGAATACATAGATAATGAAAAAAATAATCCTATTAATTAAATTAATGAATAATTTACGTGATTATACAAGTAACTATTATCCAAAAATATTCAAAACCTGAACTAAATAGCCACCTCGTTTGTTGCTGCAGGATGACGACATTGCTGTCAACTAATGTTTACATCTAGTGCATGGCTTATGCGAATAAACTGTAGAGTCTTTATATTCCATTTCAGTCAATTTGCGAACTCAAGCGAGGGTGCTGCTTCTTATTTGTAACTAGAGGAATTGGGATGAAGATTTAAACAAAACATCCGTTAACCTACGTATCAATGTCGATTGAATGCTTGTCTGGTGTGTTCATTTAATGAATGATTTATTTATATATTAATTAATTATATCAATAAAAATATTAATTATATCAAAATAAGTGTGCATCATTTTAAGATTTGATAGACAAAAAAGAAATTTTTTTTTTATTATCTCCCTTTATTGACAATCAGATATAAATAAACATCTATAAGTCAATTTGTTGGTCTTACATTAAATTAAATTATTGTAAATGTGGTGACGTGGAGAGGTAAACATCCAGCGATGTTTCCTCAGTTACCTCTTAGGTCGGAGGGCCAGCTTCTTCTTAGTCTTCTATTGTGGACAGGTTGCAGTAGTGGATGAAGTAGTGGATTAGGATGGTCTTCTAGTTTGTTGTGGTGTTTTCTATTGTTTTCTCGGATGACTTCGGTTACATATGGAATTTTTAGATCTGTGTGTAGAGTTTGGTTTGATACATACCATGGTGCATTAACTATTGCTCGAAGTATCTTGGATTGCGCTCTCTGGATAATCACAGTATTGGATTTGCTAGCACAGCCCCACAGTTCAATGCCATAAGTCCAGATTGGCTTTATCACTGCTTTATATATTAGCAATTTGTTTTCTATTGAAAGATGGGATTTTCTTCCAATGAGCCAGTAAAGTTCTTTGGTTTTTAGGTCAAGTTGCATTCTTTTCTTTGTTTGGTGTTGTTTGGTGTTTCCAGTTGAGTTTATTGTCAAAGTGTAGCCCTAGATATTTGACTTGATTACTTTGTGGTATTTTTATTTGATTGATGGTTACTGGTGGGCAGGTTCCAGTCCGGAGAGTGAATGTTATATGGGATGATTTTGTTTCATTTACCTTAAACTTCCACTTCTTCAGCCATATTTCAAGTGAGTTTAGATGCTCTTGGAGATTTTGTGTTGCTGCAATAGGATCGTCATGCTTGGCAAAAATAGCAGTGTCATCTGCAAATGTCCCGATGGTTGTTTTATCATTTGTAGGCAAGTCATATGTATATAGTATGTACAATAATGGCCCTAGTATGCTCCCTTGTGGTACGCCAGAGTGAATAGGCTTGTATTCCGAGACTCCTTCATTAACTTTTACTTTAAACTGCCGTTCGTGTAGGTAGGCTTTCAGTAGGTTGTAGCAACTTGCTGGAAGAATTCTTTTTATTTTGCATAACAAGCCTGGATGCCAGACTTTGTCAAAAGCCTGACTGATGTCTATAAAGGCTGCTGTGCAGTACTGCTGATTTTCAAGTGACTGGTTAATGGCGTTGACTATGCGATGGCATTGTTGTATCGTTGAATGGCTTTGTCGAAATCCGAACTGATGATCTGGGATCCAATTTTGTGGATTTATTTCTGCATTTATTCTGTTTAGGATAAGTCTTTCAAGCAACTTGGAGATTGTTGGTAATAAGCTGATAGGCCTATATGATGAGACATCTAGAGGGTTTTTGCCAGGCTTTGGTATCATAATTATTTGTCCAATTTTGAGTGCTTTGGGCCAGTAGTCACATCTAAGTATTGCATTGAATATGTGCAGTAGTTTAACTATGCCCTTTTTGGGTATTTCTTTTAACATTTTTGCGGTGATCAGATCTTCGCCTGGTGCCTTCTTTGGGTTTAGGGTGGCAATTACGTCTCTAATTTCTTTTGGAGTAAATAGTTTTATTCGGTCCTGTATCTGTAGTGGTTCTTCTAATATTTGGTTCGCCTCTGGTACTTGGTCATCATTTAGTGGAGTAAAAACTTCTGCTAAATACTCGGCAAATAGGTCAGCCTTTTCTTTATCACTTTTTGCCCATGGTCCTGGTGGTGTTGAATTTTTACGTATTGGAGGTAATGCTGTTATTGGCTTTCTCTTACTTTTTATGGGCTTCCATATAGAGTTGTCTTGTCTTGAAAGATTGGTGATATAATTCGTAAATGACTCATTTTTGACTTCTTGCAGCTTTGATTTTAATTTGTTGCTGATGCGATTGTATCTTGTTCTGCTGTCTGGTGTGTGTGTTCGTTGCCATGCAGATCTGGCCTTTCTTTTTTCAGCTACCAGTTTTTTTATTTCTAAAGGTATATTACTTATGTTTCTGTTGGGACTACTTTGTGGGGTAACTGATTTAGCTGCATACTGTAGTATGTTTATAAATTTGTTATAGTCCTCTTCTATTTCTTCCGGTTTTTTCATCCTCGTTGTTATTTCGATAGTATCGTGAATTATTTGTCGGTAAGTGTCCCAGTTTGTTTTATTGTTGTGCAGGTGGAGTTTTGGTTTTTTAGTGATAACTGTTGTACTTACCGTTGCTATTATTGGGCTATGGTCAGTAGTTAGGTCATAGCTTGGTGTTATATCTGTATAAGTTATACAGATACTGTTTGTTATGAAGAAGTCCAATAAATCTGGTTTTTAGTTGTGATCGGTCGGCCAGTATGTTGGTGTTCCCGTTGAGATAAATGAGTAATTCTTATTTTGTATAACATGTGCCAGTTCTCTGCCTTTTGTTGTTATAAGTCGTGACCCCCACAAGGTATGCTTGCTGTTGTAAAAAAGAAATTGAAAATAAAAGTTGACAATACTTTAAACGCTTTTTCTCAAAACTGCTTTTTTCAAAGGCTGTAGACATTGTAACTCAAAAACTACTTGAGCAACCTACCTGGAATTTTATATATATTTTCTTTAGACATTCCTTGAGGTAACGATGTCGATATATTTTTTGTTTTATGCTTATTTTTTATTTAAAAATAATAAATATGTTGATTTTCGCCCTTTTTGTGCAAAAAATTTCGTTGTTTTGATTTCCGAGTGATACCAAAAAGTCAAAAATTGTTATAACTAAAAAAACTCGACAGAGTTATCTCGATAAACATACAGGGTGAGTCATGAAGAACTGTACATACTCCTACCTCGTATGCAGGCCTCTATGGGGAATAACAAATGACCATTAAGAAGTGTCTGCTCCCATTGTTTAATAATATACAGGGTAAGTTGTTAATTTTTACAGAAATTTGTATGAATATGAATTAAAAGTTTGGTGAAAAGAACCATAGATTTATACATATAAGTTACCGCCCAATAAACTAATCTATTCAAACTAGAAAAAAATCAGGTCCGGCTTTAAAAAATTAGTTGGTTTTGGACTTAAAAAAATATTTCACCCTGTATACGGTTTTTGAAAACTCTAATAAGAATTTTACAAATTAGACAAATAGGTAATTAAAATGGCATATTTATTTTTTCCCCACACGACTACTTAATTTTTTATAAAAAAATCAAATTTGACTATGAATTAAAAGTTTGGTGAAGTGAACCATAGATTTAAAAAAATTAACTTTTATTACAAAAATAAATTTTTTTTGAATAAATATTTAATTTATAAGTAATAATACTACCACTGCTTGTGCTATACGTTTTAAATAGCTAAATTACATAGTTTTAAATATACCTTTTTAGCCAATTTCCAGAATTTTAAAAGGAACAGGTTGTTTCGAATAATACTAAAACAACATCCTGTATAATATTTGGTTGTCAAAAAGGAGATAAACAAATAAACCTAAATTAAACAAAGACAAAAAGAAATATTTTCCCATCGTTTTTTGCATCACTGCCTTCTCACCATGTATTAGACAGAGAGAGAGAGAGAGAGAGAGAGAGAGAGAGAGAGAGAGAGACATACTTTATTGATACAATGTACCAAAAGGCCATCGACCGAAGTCTTTCAGCCAATTTACACAATTAATATACATTATTACAATATATGTTTTTTGTTAATATTAATACAATACAATAATTAAAAAAATATATTTGTATGTGGCGGTAATCACAATATCACTAACAATTAGTTACAATACAGATGATGATTTGAATAGAGTTGTTTATTGTCTTGATGTGTAGCAGATTTCTTCAAAAAGAGTTCTTCCTGGATATCTACGGGCACTGTCCTCTGGTATCTTCACAATGTGGGGCTCAATCAAATTTTTGTTATTGTCATTAATAAAGAGATATTTAAACAGCTTATTGAGTCTCTCATTAATAGGTTCAATTCCAGTTTTCTCGTACAGCATTCTGTTGGATGGATTATGAAGTGGATTATCAGGATGACGCATTCTAGTAATTTGTCGAAGGCTAGCTGTTTCAGCCACTTTTATATTATTTTTGGCAGGACCTTTAGAATTATAGAAAATTGCAGAACCGTACTCCAGCATGGTCCTGCAAATCATTTTATAAATATTGGCTGCTGTTTCAATTGTAATTCCCTCATTCCTGTATGTTAAACTTCTGAAGTGTTTTGCTCTAGTTATAATTTTCCTTTTTATAACTGCTGTGTGGTGGTTGAACTTCAATTTGTTATCTATTTCTATTCCCAAATACTTAACAGTTTGTGAGGGTTTAATAATATTGTCGCATATGTTTATAGTTGGTGAGTGATCTTGGATTCTATGGTTAAATATTATTAGTTTTGTTTTAAAAGGATTTATTGTTAATCTCCATTTATTCATCCAAGATATTGTGTCATCCACCTGCCTCTGCAATAAGTCCATTGTCTTTATTAAATTTTTTCCATATGATATCACTGCAGTGTCATCAGCAAATTGTAGCAAATTAGTGTTGGTTAGTCTATTGTCGCATATGTCACTGCAATAGAGATTATACAATAGAGGGGAAAGTGGTGAACCTTGTGGAACTCCTTGTTGCACTGAAAATGAATGGGAATATGTTTCATTGATCTTAACTATACACCTGCGTCTTCTAAGAAATTTGTCGATAATCCATATTAGAGAAGGGGAGCATTTCATTCTGTGAAGTTTATATAACAATCCTCTGTGCCAAACGGAGTCAAAAGCCTTCTTGATGTCCAAGAAAACTCCAGCGGCCTTTAGTCCTTGCAATCTTGCTGCCTGTATATTGGATGTTACTATTGAAAGATGAAGGATTGTAGATGATTTTTCTCTAAATCCAAACTGGTGTGCTGGAATATGTTGGTTAAATTCATTATATAATCTTCCTTGGATAATTTTTTCAAATTTTTTTCCAATTACTGGGAGAAGGGTGATTGGACGGTAATTTTGGGGTAGTTGATGGTTAGTATAAGGTTTAGGGATAACTATTACAATGCCTGTCTTCCACTCATCAGGGAAGAAATGATTCATGATACAATAGTTATATATGCTCATTATCTCCTTATGAATATCTGGATCTAGTTGTCTAAGGATTTTACGATTGATGGAATCTTTGCCTGGAGCAGTATTTTTTCCTTTATATAGAGCCTCGTCATATTCATCTTCTGTGATGTCCTGAAGAGCATTCAGATTACAACTATTTTCATAAAAACTTCCAAACCAACTATCCACCTCCTCTAAGGTATATCTATCAAAATTGTCATCCTCATCAAATTTGTAGGTTTCTTTAAAGTATCTAGCAAAAGCACTACATTTTTCTTCATCTGTACTATATGTCTGGCCATCATGTATCAGTTCTGAAATCTGTTGTCTAAACGATTTATATTTAGACAGTTTTTTTTATTTCATTCCAGTATGTTTTTCCTTTCATGGAGTTTATACTTTTACATGCTAGGATCCATTTATGTTGTTTAAATTGTGATATAAGTTTGTGAATATCTTTGTTTAGTTCATTAAATTGTGATTTTAATGCATGTGTCTCATTTTTTTGGATCTGCCTGAGTAACTGTCTCTTCAATTTAATCAGAGACAAAATGAAGGGTGGAAGATTGTAATTAAAGGGTGATTTCTTCTGTTTGGGCGATTTTTCTATTATTAATTTAGACAACATAGTGTTGAAATTTTTAATGTAATTTGGGCAAATGTCATGCCTTATATTCAAAAATTCTTTCATTCTACCATTTACATTTTGTACATTACATTTTGCTATATTGGGAAGATTAATTTCATTAATGTGGTCAGGATCATGATGTAGATTAAAATCAAATTGCAAAGCCAAGTGATCACTTCCCAGATCTGGAGTTACAAGTATATTTGTGATATTATTTATAATATTTTTAGAACAAAATAATATATCTGGAGTTGTGGTTGGGTTACCTGCCATTATAAACGTAGGAGGAGTAGGTATTTGACAAAAATTAGAATTTTGAAGAAAACCTTTGATTTGCTTCATACGTGAGGGGCTTGATTTTGGGTTAAAATCGCCAGTGATTATTGAATAATCATAAAGGGATGCCTTAATGAAGATAGTTTCTTCAATTAGCGAGGAATTGTGAATATAGACTACGAAAATCAGACATAATATCTTTATAACTTATTTATTAAACTCAATATATTTGACATTTTTGTATAGAAATAAATATTTTTACACAAATATCATGCTTCAGGCATTGTGGAAAAGTTTAGGATTTGTTAAAATTCTGGATTCAAAATTACTTCAACGGGTATTACAACAGAACTACAGAGTTCAATTCAACAGTTATATTAAGTGGTAGGTATTAATAATATAAACAGGTAACACAATAAAACAAATAATGTTTAAGTATTTATTTTTGAAATTTTAATCCTTTATAAAGTAGAATCTGTAAAGTTTTTAATCAAAGTATTACTTTTTCAAAAGAGATGTAATATATTTTAAACGATACGTAAAATCAAACACCAATATCAATTATGTATTTATAAACTGCTAATAATAATAAAATACTTAAAATCAGCCACTATATATTTATTTATAAATTTATTAACAAACTGCAGTCCAATAAAAATAAAATTACAACATTAAGCTTGTCTTGAATGGTGAATATTTTAAAACAAACACACACAATTTAGTTGCACTATACTAGAATCACAATTAAGATGCACTAGATATAAACAAACTAGTGATGTAACAAATATTCGTATTCGCATTCGCGAATATTCTCATATTTTTCAAAATCTATTCACTTTTCATCTTTATTTATTCAGAGAAGGTAACTTAATCTCGTATAATCACATTATCAGTCTTCACTTTATTTTATTATTTGCTATTATGCTATAAAGCTTTAAGATTCACATTGATTTTCATTAAATATCAATTAATTTTTCATTATAAATTTATAAACCACTACAAAAATAGAAACAAATTTAAAAAAACTGAACATTTTCATTCGCATCTGTATTCACGAATGTCGTTAGCAGATATTCACAATCGTATTCATGAATGTTAAAAAAATGACATTTGTTCCATCACTAATACAAACCAAGACACGTTGAATGTTACGAGGAGCACTCCCAAATCATAATTTACAATGTGAATACATTGTAAATCCCAAATAATGATTTACAAAATTTATACATTGTAAATCATGATTCGGGAGTGCTCCTCGTAACATTCAACGTGTCTTGGTTTGTTTATTTCTAGTGCATCTTTATTGTGATTTTAGTGTAGATTTGCTTCTGGTTGAAAATGTTCTATATCAATATCAACAGCACCCTTATTTGCCAGTATTTCAATGTTTCCTCTATTAACTAATGCAATATTATGTAAAACTCAACAAGCTGATATTATTCTTTGAAAAAATGGTAACTTGCTTCTTATTACACACGTTAAAATGGGAAATCTCTTCAAAATACCAAATGTTCTTTCAATCACAATTCTTGAAGCAATTTGTGATTGATTATACAGCACTCCAACTGCTGTCTGTAATAGTGTCATTTTAGGTAGTTGAGGACTGGTCCACTATTCCCTAATAATACATTGTCCATAAATCCCCCATTTTATACCCATAATATGCAAAAGTATTTTAACAACTCCTAAAATAAGTAGTATTTCTAATAATTGCATTTTCATAATTATAAGAGGAGTATTATGGATTATGGTATTTTTTAAATGACAAAATAATTAAATTCAACTTTTTACCCTTTTCAATGATTTTAATTTTTATCTGGGTCTAAGATCTTATTACATGTACCAAAAAAAGTTTATAGGTTATTTGTAAATTGTAAATATTTATTTACAAAAATATTTAATGTCATTTGTCAAAATAAAAGATTAATTGCTATGTCTAGTGGTTGATTGACAAAGACAAAAATGCTTTGACACGTCAAGACTTTTGAATTTCTGCGCATGCGCAGTAAATTTTAAAATAGTTTTTACGTTTTACGACAGAGCGCATAATTTTGGATAAAATCGCATAATTTTTGACATGGGGGTGCATCTTTCCATGCTTATCCATTGGTAACACTGCTGCCATGTATTAATACTATGTATGTGTATAAAAATGATAATTTGACATTTTCGTTGTTTGAGTACTTTTCGTTCGCCATCGTTATTATTTATTTGTGTTTGTTACACTGTTTGTACTTTTCTGCATTATCATTTTACAAAATAGTTTACCGAATCTACTTGCCAATGTAGCCGGCCGAGGTATGTACTTTATGCACGATGGGGCATCACCACATTTCTCAGTTGCTGTTCGTCAACATCTTCATGGAACTTATGGAAATAGGTGGATAGGACGCGGAGGGCCTCATGCATTACCACCTAGATCACCTGATTTTAACCCTGTCGACTATTCCCTATGGGGTCGATTAAAAGAAATGGTCTATCGAGAAAATATCAATATGCGACAAGAACTAAGTAATTGATAAAATTATTGATTCTTGTAACATTATTAGAAATGGTCCCTTAACTCTCAGGAGGTCTATTAGACAGTTGATGGTCCGACAAACATGGATTTCATTTCGAAAATCTGCTATAAATCCGAAAAAAAATTGTTTTATTGCTTTATTTGTTTCTTAAGTTCTTTTATGTATCGATGTATATAATTGTTGTACACATATACACATTGTTAAATTTACTTAAACATGCAAATAAATCCGTTTATGTTCAATGTTTTTCTTCTTCGTCTTCTTATGCCGTCTTCTAACAAAGGTTGGCGATCACTTTTTTAAAGGATTCTCTGTCTTTTGCAACGTGAAATATCTGTTCAACACTGAGGTTAGTCCAATCTCTGATATTCCTCAGCCAAGATTTCTTTTTTCTTCCAAAGCCTTTTTTCCCCTCTACTCTTCCTTGCATGATGACATGTAGCAGATGTTTTACATATGTATTTTCTTTTCGTTAATTTAAAAAATAAATTTACTGTATTTTGCCTTTTGAAATAAAACTCTGAGAATTCAATAAAACGACACTACATATGAATCACTAAACAAATACTATACATGGCGATGTTTTAGTATTATTCAAAACAAACTCTTCCTTTTGAAATTCTGGAAATTAGCTAAAAGGGTTTTATTATTTACAACGTATAGCACAAGCTGTGGAAGTGTTAATACATGTATAAATTAACTATGTGTTAAAAAAATAGATTTTGCAAAAAAAATATTATTTTTTTAAATCTATGGGTCACTTCACCAAACTTTTAATTCATTATCAAATTCGATTTTTTATAAAAAAATTAAGTAATCCTGTGGGGAAAAAATAAATATGCCATTTTAATTGCCTATTTGTGTAATTTGTAAAATTCTTATTAGAGTTTTTAAAAACCTTATACAGGGTGACATTTTTTCTAAGACCAAAACGAAGTAATTTTTTAAATCCGGGCCTGATTTTTTTTCTAATTTGAATAAATCATATGATTGGGTGGTAACTTATAAATTAAATATTTGTTAAAAAAATAATATGTGTGTACTTTGTACGCACGTAAGAAGTTCTATTATATAATTTTAACGAAGTAAATATACTTAACAGGTTATTTGTATTCTATTTAAATATTAAACTAACTTTCTTATCTACCACTTTCAAATTTTTTTTATTAAAACAACCAAAAATAAAAAAATGAATCGTCCAGGATTGGAACCCGGGGCCTTTCGATCTCTGACCGAACGCTCAACAACTAGACTACCGAGACTCCTGTTATTGACACGTAAGTTTCGGATATAATTACACAACACGGTGACAAATAGATTGAATGGTACCGTGATAAAAATGTTATACCTATATATTTTATTATCTTACTACAGAAGAAGAGAAATTCAAAGACACAAAAATTATAATAAATAATACATTTACTAAAAACACTAATATATTCTTTTAATGACTTATTTGCGCTGATACAGATACTATCTTGAAGGATTAGAAACTAACTACATACTGCCTGTGTGCGCATGCGCGCAGATTTATGAAAAATTTTACTCCTAATTAGCGCCTAAAGAAGAATAACTTCAAAAATTAATTGTTGTAATAAAAGTTAATTTTTTTAAATCTAAGGTTCACTTTACCAAACTTTTAATTAATTTATAGTCAAATTTCATTTTTTTATAAAAAATTCAGTAATCGTGTGGGGAAAAAATAAATATGCCATTTTAATTGCCTATTTGTCTAATGTGTAAAACTATTTTTAGAGTTTTCAAAAACCGTATACAGGGTGAAATTTTGAAGGCCAAAGCGAACTAATTTTTTAAAGCCGGACCTGATATTTGTTCTTCCGTTCAAAAATTATGACGAATACAAATTTCTGTAAAAATTAACAACTCGCCCTGTATATTATTAAACAATGGGAGCAGACACTTTTCAATGGTCATTTGGTATATTCCCCATAGGGGCCATCATACGAGGTAGGATTTTTTGTTTACCATGATCTAATGATAAGTTTGGATGTCCACCGCAAAATTCTTTTTTTTTTCGAGGTTTCTTAAAATTTGCCACCGTTGTCTTATTTTTTCTTGAATTTTTTTTGAGTATTCTTTGAATTGTATTGAATACGCTTATTTAATATAAAAATAAAATAATTTTATCATACTTTCAAAAAAATTCACAAAAATGTCCTTGAAATGTTGATTTCAACCCCTACGGCTCCCCCATAAGGATAGCTATGACACGATTTTGATAGGCAACCCGTGCTGGTCGTGTTTGTCTATGTATGAAATTTAATAAAAAAAAGAATGTGTGTGTACTTTGTACGCACGAATTATGTATTTGATGTTCGAGAAGGAGTTTTTAAAAAAGTATTTTATTTTCAAAATATAAATCAAAAATTTGAAACAACAGAAGTGTTAAACAAAACTGAACAAAGTTAAGCAAAAGTTGAATACAAGTAACAAAAAGCTATAATGATTTGAAAGTCCCTCTATTTATAAGGTATTATTGCGCAGATTCTAGTATCCTAGAATCTGCAGAATCCAGTGGCGTAACTCCTCCCTCACTGAGTCAGAAAAATAATGGAGTTATTTTTGGGATGCTGGTTGCTGGTTGCTGGATCTTCTTCTTCAAAGCCGGAATCTTCTTGTAATTCTATTTCATTCTCGTTCCGTTGCTTTGGTCTTCTTTGTTTAATAATATATAGAATTATCAGGATTAGGATAACTGCTATGACTGAGGTTGTCACTAATGGAGTTGTATGCAATGTAGTATTTGTTTCTCTTATTGGTACTAATTGTTTCGCCATATTATTAATTGCGTAAAGATTTTCAAAATCAATTTTGGTAATATTATGGCTTTGGAATTTTCGTAGATTTTCTGTAGAAAAATATTTTATTTTTGGTAAAATTAGAGCTTTTCCTCTGTTTATTTTGATGTTATTATTGAATTTCAATTGATTGATTGTCACTTCACAATTTTCTGGTATACTAATGAGAGATGGACTGTGGACTTCGAAAATTTGGTCTCTCTTGCACTTTGATTGGACTCGTTCAGATGTGGATGGCATTATCAATACTTCATTATTGGTTACTTGCTCGATAATGGATTCTTGAAGAGTGACTTCTGTGGTAAAACATTGGGTTGAACTTTGACCATTGAGGAAACGTAAGGTACAATTATCTTGTAGTATGGTGTCTTCTTTACAATAATATATTTCTTCTAAAATTGGGCATTCGTCTTTTTGTAGGTGCATTTCGTCGGAGGTTCGTGCCAAATAAGGGTATGTGGGAGTATACATTTTGTTCTTTTGGATTATTGGGTATATATGATAAAAATCAAGGACTTTTGGTTTTAGGATAGGTATGTGAGTAGCAAAGATCAGTTTTGAACTTGAAAAAGTTACTTGTGTCCCTAGTAGCATGTAATATGTTAAAATATTTGTAAATTTTGGGATTTGAGAAGGTTGATAAATACTGTGCAAATATTCAATCATGTCTTGAATTTCCTTACTTGAAATAATTGAACTATGCAATGAGTTTAATTTGGAGAACATAATTCCGTTTGCGATAATCTCAATAAAATCTATAATATTTTGGCAATCTAAATTTATCTGACTTATGGTACCTTGAAAAGTAATATAATTTCCTAAACTATTTATAGTGTTTTGGATTTCTAATTGGAATTTCTGTAAGTTACGTTGCAGTTTTTCTTGGTTTTGCCAAAGTGTGGCTAACGATTTGTTGTAGTGATCGATTAGTTTTTTATACAAAGATATTTGTAAGTTCGTCTCATGGATAATATGTTTTTGATTATTTTCCAGGACTTCTATCGCTTTATCATATCTATCTCCGTCATCTCATTCCAAATAAATATTTATTAACTTTACCTATGCGATCAATTAGGCCTCTTTTTGATCGAATATGGGGATAGATATTTTCTAATTTTTTGTCTAATGTATTAATTAAAACTTCTGTTCTTTCTAACATGTTTTCTGCCAATCCATGGTATGAAATAGGATTTGAGGCATTAACTTTGACTACACTAGTTTTTATTATTTGATAATTATCTTTAAGAGATTCTACTTGCCTAACTATTTCGTTTAAGAGGATCGGTACGTATTTTGGGCTGCAATGCTATTCAAATGGGGATTCATTTTTTTCGAATCCTGAGAAAACTAATAAGTATTTTTGAAAAATTTAAACGCAGAATGAAAGATTACGTTATTAGCGAAGGCCGAAAGTCCCTGAGAACTTCTATAATGTTTATTTTAATAAGTTACAGGGGTGAAAAACTAAGAGAAAATTTAGTGTGATTTTTAATTTCAAATATATCATTCAAAATAAACTTTTTATTTATTCTAAGGGACTTTCGGCCCTCGGTAATAATTTAGTCTTTCATTCTGCGTTTAAATTTTTCAAAAATATTAATTGGTTTTTTCAGGATTCGAAAAAAATGAACACAATGCCGTGGTAATATTTTCCAAATCTATCTTTGTCTTACAACGCACTCAGCCGAATATAATAATGTCAGCATATATTGTCAGTCAGACACTGACAATCAGTGACAATTTTAAATATTTGACACTGCATCGGGAATATGTTGAGTTATTGATTAAATATTATTGATATATAGTGTATTTGATAAATAATTGATTTAAGACGTGAACTTAATAAAAAGTTATTTATTGTGTATTATTTGTGGAAGATCCAAGCAGAGAATACATTAGGATAATATATTCTGTGATCCAAGTATTTTGTTGTTAAAGATGTTCAAAATTTTAAGCGTTCCATAACAATATATTATTAAAAAATCACTTTAACATTTTTCCTCTTTTCTCGATTGAGTATTAGTCTTTGTTGTACAAATAAATTATTACAATCACTGAATACATAGTTAGTGAAAAAATTATCACATTTATTAACTGAATTAATAATTTGCAATTATAAAAATAACAGTTATCCAAGAACATTCAAAACCCATCTCTTTAAATTAATGATGACATTTTTAAGTAGAATGACATTCTAGTAATGTTTACATAGCCATACCAGTGTGAATTTTACTACACGTAATTTGCCGTGTAAAAACAGAACAAGTAGGGATACACGTAAAATATTTGCGAATTATGTACCCATAGCCTTAAGTTAATATAATGGATAAATGTATGTTTACTATAAATTAATCTACATGTGCCTAATTTAATTGGGAGTAAAAGGTTTTCAAGGGGCGTTATATTGATATCGATGTCATCTCCTTTAACCTGGTGAGACGTCCGGTATATCACTTGTATCAGAGTCAACACGATTATCGTCTTCATTTTGTTGAACCTGCAAAAAGTTTTTTCTATTAGATCTTGGTTTGCGAGCTGTGCTTTTGTGATAAACTCCTTTATTAGTCTGTAATGTCAGCTTATCGTCTTTAAGAATAGTTGTTTGTTTAAACTTAGAAAGTGCCTTGCTACGGTTTCCACTTTTAATATAGGCTTTGTCTTCATTTTAGGTCTGGATCCCGCGTATGAAAAAAAAGTTGATTAATAGCAAGCTGAAAATTTGTTAATAGCTTAGGGGTGTTTAGTCGGACAAACTTTGATATATGGGAACACTGGAACAGGGGAAGTTTTAATTGTGGAACAAGTTAAAAATTTGGAACGGTCAGACCACGAAAACGGCACATGTATTTTGTCCGACAGAACAGACTTAAACTCTTCGAACAGAGATTAAACTCTCATGCAAAAATCAGACTGCTATTTATCACCAAATGAGCGTTTTAATGAGTGGAACATGTAGAATGTGTCAAATGACAGGAATTATGACAGGTGATAAATAGCAGTCTGATTTTTGCATGAGAGTTTAATCTCTGTTCGGAGAGTTTAAGTCTGTTCTGTCGGACAAAATAAATGTGCCGTTTTCGTGGTGTGACCGTTCCAAATTTTTAACCTGTTCCACAATTAAAACTGCTCCTGTTCCAGTGTTCCCATATATCAAAGTTTATCCGACTAGGCACCCTTAAGCAATTAACAAATTTTCAGCTTGCTATTAATCAACTTTTTTTTCATACGCGGGATCCAGACCTATTTGTGTATTCATCAGGTTCTGACCTCGATAAATTGCGTTTATCTATCTGCTGACTTTTCACGTTGGCATTCCTTTCATGTATTTTCCCGTATAATATCTTGCATTGTTCTTTATGATTTTGCACGTATTGTGATAAAATAAGATGATCATTGTTATCGAATGGATCTGGGTTATTTATATGCCCTTTTATAATTTCGAACGGCGTAAATTTAGTTACAGAATGAATGAAATTATTATATGATAATATACAGTGTTTCGTTAATTGTTCAACTGACATGTCTTTAGTTGTTTCTTTAAGGCATCTAAAATGTTCTATTAAGGAAGAATGAAAGCGTTCTACCGGAGAATTCGAATTACTATTTTTAGGAGTGGTAAAATGTAATTCTATTTTATGTAATTTGCAAAAATCTTCTAAGTCATAATTTTCGAATTCAGTGCCGGAGTCAGTTGTTATTTTATAGGATAATCCATGATGTGTGATATAATTTAATAAACCATCGACTACTGAAATTCCACTAATGCTAGGAATTTGATATGCTTGTCCGTATCGAGAAAATGTGTCGATTATTGTGAGAAATGGTGTATTGGATATTCTAAATACATCCATGTGAATATGATCAAATGGCTTAGAAGCCGTTGGCGTAAGATTAATTTTAATGACTGGTGGGTTTCTATCATATTTATTTTTTAAACAAACTTAACAATTATTGACATATTGTTCTATATCTTCTGACATATTGGGCCAGTAGTATCGTAAACTTAATGACACTTTTAGCTCATTCATGCCACGATGTCCTTTTTTATAAACATGATAATAATTAAGTTTTTCTTTTTGTTCGTCGGTAGTCTCAATATCATCTAATATTTTTGTACAGTGTACAAATTTGAATGCAGAATTTTTAAAATAATTTTGTAATGAAACTACAAATGTTTCAGGTGATAGCGGTGCTCTAAAATACAAGGCGTATAATTTTCTTGGGTCTATGTAATCTTTTACAAAATTTATTATTCCTTTTTGTAAATCTCTTTGGGGTAAGATAACGAATAGTCTTGTGTTGTCGAATATCTTTTCTCTTTTAGTTTTTATTTCGTTAATTTCTCCATAAGTTAGTAAAATTTGGTTCTTGTATAAGTTCAAGGCTCGATCTGTTATTGGTATGCTAAGAATTGGATTTTCGGCTGAAGTATGTACTGTATTTCCTTCGGATTTTCGGCTGAAGTATGTACTGTATTTCCTTCGCTATCTT